>NW_020863974.1:2500-110042 GCF_003713205.1 Coffea eugenioides
GAAGAGCTTGATCCTAACGAGTTTGGTTTCCACATACTGCATTGTGTTGTGGACAAGAACAGAGGGAATGTAATGCTTGTGCTATCAATGCATCGTAAAATCTTTTGTTATGATATCAATGATCTGACTGTCAAGGAGCTTGCCAACATAGAGCCCAAGGAGGTTTCTTATCGGTGGATGGAAACCTCAAGGTACTTGCGGAGGGATGCCTCAAAATACATGTGGAGAGAAGCCTACCAACATGTTGAGACGTTGGCCTATATCTAATTGGGTTGCAGCATTTGGTATATGCAGCCACAACTTGATAATTCTGTACTTGCCTGACCTTTAGTTGTTTTTAAGGTATGAAAATCTTGTATAGTTTGGAGATCATCAAATGTTAGTTATGCTATTATATTTCTTTTAGATATATCAGGAATAGCACATGTTATGTGTTGGATTATTCTCATTATCTTCTTGTTGCAATTCCCTTTTTACAGTAATTGATTATAGAAGCTCCAGGAATTGATGTTTCAAGGTTTACCAATACCTTACATTGTGCAAAGGTTGAATTTGTATTGTTTTTGGCAAAGATTCCTTATCATATTTGCAAGGGTCCTGTGGGAGTTTTCAGTTATGGATGGATTAAGAATTAGATAATTTTTCTTTTCAGGTGTGCATCTCAAGAATTTTGTGCAGATGCACTTGTTTTTGCATCAGAAGATATTACGTGCAAGTAGTATCAATTTCTAACGAAGCTTACACATAACACTGAAAGACCATGAGAGTTGAGGACATTTATCCATCACAATATGAATATTGGGAAAAACATAACATCTGTTTTTCCCAAATTTGCAATAGCTTGAACTGAATATATCATATTTCTTCAACAATACAGAGGGTATATCATTATAAAGCAGGGCAGTCATAAAATATACAATAGCAGATGGATATTGCTATGTACTTTCCAATCTTGCTAGCACAGATGCTTTCCTCAATGCAAAGGCCATGTTTTTTCTACTTTTGTTTTTATTCGGATATGAAAGCTCTCAACTTATACAATGTCCATGCTTTTTCAACTCTTAATACCATAAGAAACAGAAGAGGAAAAGAGAATGCAGAGCTAGCCTAAGTGATAGCTTATCATTGTTGAAGTTCAATGATCAACTAACTTCAAAAACTCCAGCAACATTATAACAACAGAAAAGTCAAAATGTGCCTAATAAATCCGAAATTGCTGTAATTTAAAACAATTATAAAGCTGCGACTGAGCTCATGTTGGTACTGAACTTGACTAGTATAAGTTCACTTAATTTTCATCGATGGGAAAATGCATCAGAAGTATAGTAGTCGACTCTAATGAAATCATATGACCCTTTAACTAATTGTTCTACTCATGCATGAATCTTGGAAGCACAGCTTTCACAAAAGCCGCAATGATGAACTGATAGTCACCAATAATTTTGCAATCCTATTATTTATATTAAAAAACAGAGTGAATTTAATAATGGAAAAATCATACAATTACACCACACCTTCCTTTGAATTTTAAGCTTTATCAACATACCAAAGTAAAGTTGGGAAATTAGCAAAATAATGCGTGAAAAGGCTTAGTATTCAACGCCAAGAGGGAGGATTGGTACCATGGCTGCAACCCAGTTGCATGCAAGTGAGGGAAACTATTAAATTTGTTCCAATCTCAGATCTGTCATCCGAGTTGCCCTGCCATGAAATGGGTCCACAACCTCCATGCCTCATTCGTAAACCACAACAAAAATAACACCATAGCCTGCATTATGAATTTTGCTATAACAGATTCCATGATCGGCGGTTTGGATATAGAATTTTTGTTGGATTTGGAGGGTGAAAGGGAAGAGGAAAATTTCTCAAAGGGATAAACTCATCAAGAGGACAGACGGACAGAGAGGATGGTGAAAGCAAGGGGCGGGAGCACAGAGAGGATAACGGAGAATGCAATGAAGTTACTCGGTGAGTCCAGAGAGATGAGAATTAGGCAGCTGCTGTCATCAGGTAGTGTATCTGAAAAGTGGGAAAAATGTGAGAACCCGTAAAACCCTAATTATTTTTCCTAGGGTTTATTTCCCCTTAATTGCATGTTTTCTGCATTTTCTGGCTTAGAAATATTTTCTTAGTGGATTTTATGAGCAATTATAGTTTTAAGATGATTTTTCTAGCATTGGAGAATTTTTAGAAAATTAAGAGTAAATAGTGGACGTGGGACCCACTAGTGCGAAAAGTTCGGAAAAATTCGGCCAATAAGGTTAAGTTTCGGATACTGTTTAAAATTTATCGGGTGTTAAGGGATAAGTAGAGTGTGTGAAGTGATTGATGTGAGAGAGAAAAGAATGATAAGGATGCATTTAATAGAGTGACATATGTCACTTTCTTATTGGATACCTTTTAAGAATTACTATTCATAAATTTGATTTTTTTTGACCAAAGGTTAAATATCCAAAAATTGCACAAAAATTCCCATTTTTCTCTCTTGTTTGGCCGGCTCTCTCTCTCTCACTCTTGCAAGAAGGAGAACTTCTCCAATCTTCAAGTTTCTACTAGCAAATCATCTCAATCAAGGCCATAAACAAGATTTCACTCCATAAAAACTTTCCTTCTAGTGCTAGCAAGTTGTTTGGTGAACTTTGTTTGAAGGACTAAGGTGCTCCACATCTTCCTCTCTCTTGTTTCTTGGTAAGTGAAGCTTGAAACACCCTACTACACCTAATGATGCTTATGTTGTGCTTACTAGTGATAAGAGTGCAGAAATTTCTGGTTTTTATCTTGGTTGGAATTGATTTGGTGAAGTTTTCCATTTTATGATGATTTTTCTGGTTTAATTGGATTATGATGGTGTGGTTGTTTGTGATGATTGGCAATGGACTATAATGGCTCTAGTGGATGTGAAATGTGGTTGAATGCAATCAATTTGGGATTTGGTGTGAAATTGAAAAGTTAGGGTTCTTAATTCCCCAATTCTGTCCGGTTTTTGATCATAGGGTTAGAGGCCGAATTAGACTTTGATCAAAACATGAAAGTTGTAGGTATTGGTGAGTTTGATGTGCCTGCAAAATTTCAGGTTATTTGGATTAGTGTGGAGTGAGATATGACGAAATTACTGTAGCTGTTCTGCTTTGTACAGAATGCGAAAACTGCAATAGTAATTGGCTATTTTGACTGGAATTGGTTTGGATTTTGGAGTTGGTGTCTTCTGATGAAATGTAGCTGGATGACTTAGCTAACTTATGCCTTTGGAATTTCGGCAATTGGACTTGTATGGACAGAGATATACTGATTACAGTTTTTGGTGATTTGCAAACCTGTTTTGGTAATTCTGGTATAGTATTTGGCACTTTCGACCTAGTTAAGCTAGGAACTGGATTGAGTGACCTTCTACATTGTTGTAGCCCTGTTTCATAGCTTCGAAATGGTGGGTCTTACACCCCCAACCGATAATTGTAGTGAGAGTTGTGCCATTACCGCATTATAAGATCAAACACGGTTTTTCTATCGAGGCTTAAGTTAAGGCCATATCTTAATTTCTGGTTTGCTATCATGCCTACTTATGCATGTGAAACCCTATTGGGGTTGTGTTTAGCATTGTTTGGTGACTCGTTCTCGAGTCTCATTGTATGTGTTCCATGTTCTAGGGCTTGAAGGTAGTGCTCGACGGCTTGGTGATCGTGGTACATGAAATACCACTTACTTGCTTGGTGAGTATACTACTCACTAAATGGTTACTATGTGGCTTTGCTAAATGTTTATGTGATGCCTTGAAGGCTTACTTGCATATTGGAATTGATTAAGGTGAGGGTGTACTTGACCGCCCTCACCTCTTTTGATATTGTCACTGAATGGCTACCGTTTTATTGCATTACTGAACTTGATATATTGGTTGGTGAATTCCATTTCATGGAAACTGAATTGATGTCGTTTGGACGATGTCCAACGGCCTTACTGCATTACTGAGCTCAACCCCGTTTGGTAGTCAATTGGATCGAGCCGGCGAGGGCTTGGTCGTGAAGATTGAATTGCCACGGGGACTGTACTGGGGAACCTTGTGGTAATGAGACCCTTGGTTCTGGTAAACTCGAGTATTACCAAAAACTACTGAATTGGAGTGCGGGCCCGGTTGGGGTATGTTGGGTGGAAGGAATGGGAGTATAGTGAAGTCTACGGTTTGGTACTCTTAACATTGACGGAGTGTCAATGAGATTGGATCAAGATGGCAAGCGTGGAATTGGGCTCTTGAGAGCCGACCGTATCCTTTTACCGTTTTGCTTCGTTGCTTATTTGCGCACTTTAAATGAAGGTTCATTCTTATATGACTTTGATTGCTTATTGGGTGGTATACCACTGGGCTTTGGCTCATTCCGTGTTATTTGTTTTCCTTACAGGAATATAATTGCTTTTGAAAATGGACTGGATAGTCAATTGCCATACTGAGCTTGTAAATGTCTTTTGTATAGCTCTTGAAGTGAAACCCTAATGTATCACAGGATTCATTTCCTTTTGATAGGCAAATCGAATGTGTACTTCCTTAGTGAATGGTTTTGGCTTGCCGTTGTGGCTTGTAAATGGCTAATGTTATGTTGTATATGTTTTTCGATGCTTGGTTGGGTTTCGAACGGGTCGGTTACTATTCATGGCCGACTCTGGAGTTCGTTTCTTTTATTTTGGGATATTTTGTCCTTTTGCCTTGTTGCGCGCGTTATAAGTTTCAAACGTGATAGATCGCTTTATACTGCACCGTTAGTCCTGGCGAGAGCTGGGCAGGCAGTCCGCTAACCTCTTTGGTTCGCCTTAGGGGAAGGTGGGGCTGTCACAGGTGGTATCAGAGCCTAGGTTTGAATTAGCCTGGGTGTTATAGGACTGTTTGACTTGAGGATTGTTGCTTTTGGCCTTTAAGTTTATATTGATTATTGATGATTACATGTTCTTGTGATGTAGGATGGCCGAACAGGGTGACCCTAGTGCTAGTCCTTCGGGGGCTAGACCTCGTAAAGTACTCCCCGTGATTCCCTATCAGATACGGCCGGGAGGGGCCGTCATTCGTTGGAGCCCTTCTAACCGTCTACGACGGTGCCCGTGTAAGGAGAGGTATGCCTACCCGAACACCCTCGTGTTTGCGCTAGATAAAGAGCGCAAGGGGTTGGCGCGAGAGAATGCTCGACTAGAGGTCGATGCTATCCAGGATAGGGCGACCAAGGATAAGCAAGCGGCGCGTATAAAAGAGTTAGAATACGACGTGCTTGAGGCTGAGGATCGAGTGGATGACCTTTGCGCTCAATTAAAGGAGGCACGAGAGCGAGAGCTTAAGCGAGCTCGCAAGGTTAGGGGTCGCGCTGAGGCGATCCTTAATTTATGTGACGACGGCCTGGAAGAATGTAGTGATGAGGCTTCGTGTGCGGAGGCCGACCCTGGGGAGGAGTCTACCCCATCGCCTGGGTCCCAGACCCCAGCGACCGACTAGGCCCTGACTTTTAGGCCTCTTTTGGATAGTGGTGGTTTTTGAATGTACATAGGGATAGGGATAGAGCGTTAGCTAACCGTTATGGATGTAGAGTTAGCTCCGTGTAAATTTCTTTTGATAGGCCTATCCTCAGGTGGAACTTTTGTGTACGTACGTGCTTTGGCCGTACTTGACTGACTGCTTGTATAAATGTTTGGCTTGTATATATGTGTGTTTGTGCTCATGTTTGCGACGTATAACTGTGTGTTAATGTTCAAGTTTATGTGTTACTTACTTGCTTTATTACTGCTTTGGATTAGTACTTTTGCCTAGACCGAGTGAACTCATGGAAGGTACACGAAGTGGTCGGGGGCGTGGGCGCGGTATTAGACAACCCACACCGGTTAGAGAAACTGGGGAAGCTTCTACTGGCCCAATTCCTGAACCCCAAATAGACCCCAATGCTCAAATAGCTGCTGCTATGCAGCAAATGACCAACCTACTTGCACAAGTAGTGCAACAACAGGGCCAGAACCCAAACCCTAACCCTGGAAACCCCGGAAACCCTGGCCATCATAATGAGAGCGAAGATAGAGCTCTAGAACGTTTCCAAAAGTTTTCCCCGCCAAAGTTTATTGGGGGACCCGACCCTGACGTCGCCGAGAAGTGGCTTGAGAAAATGGTTGATATCTTCGCGGCCCTACACTACCCAGAGGAACGGCAGGTGACATTTGCCGTGTTTCAACTTGAGGGAGCTGCCCGTTCCTGGTGGAACGTCATTAGGCAGAAATGGGAGCGGGAACAGACACAGAGGACTTGGGTGAACTTCATCCGAGAATTTAATGCTAAGTTTTTCCCTCCTCTAGTCCAGGAGAGGAAGGAGGACGAGTTTATCCGGCTCCGGCAAGGGGCTCAGACTGTGGCGGAGTACGAGAGTCAGTTTACCCGCCTGTCCAAATTCGCGCCTGAATTAATTATGACCGAGCAACGACGCGTGAGGCGCTTCATTCAGGGTTTGAACGTTGAGATCCAGAAAGACCTCGCGGCGGCTCAAATCACTACTTTTAGCGAGGCAATGGAAAAAGCCCAGCGAGTGGAGAGTGCACGGCTTCAGGTCCGAAACTTCCAGGCTAAGAAGCGTGGTTTTCCTGGGAGTACATCTGGACAAGGTGAGAAGAGTACTCCCTCGAAGTTTGGACGAGGAACTGGGGGTGGACGACAATCTGGATCAGGCAGAGGGACTCCGTTCAGGGGCGGCCAAGCTGGGCGAGGACACAGGGGAAACACCCAGAGCAGCTCGGCTTCGGCACCTCGTGGTCCCTGTGGGCACTGTGGAAAGACAAACCACACCGAGGACAATTGCTGGAGGAAATTGGGGAAATGTCTGCGGTGTGGAAGTGCGGACCATCAGCTGGCTACATGTCCGGTCCTGAAACAAGACGGAAAGGGAAGTCAACTACCGCCGAGGACTAATACTGGACCAGCCAAGGGAGACGGATCCAAGCCTAAAGTGCCAGCTAGGGTTTATTCCTTAGAGCCCCATCAGGTCCCAGATTCTTCCGAGGTGGTGGAAGGTACGATCCCTATTTTCCACCGCTTTGCCAAAGTTTTAATTGATCCTGGTGCCACTCATTCGTTTGTTAACCCTGATTTCATGTGTGGCATCGATATAAAACCTGCTAGCTTACCATATGACTTAGAGGTGAGTACACCTACGGGGAATCAACGTTTGGTGACTAGTATGGTCTATAGGGATTGCGACGTATGGGTAGGTGAAAGGAGGTTTTTAGGAGACCTGATTAGCTTGTCCATTAAGGGGTACGATGTGATTTTGGGAATGGACTGGTTAGCCAAATATAACGCCCAACTGGATTGTAAAACAAAGATAGTGGAATTTCGCATTCCTGGTGAGGCAACCTTAAGGTTGGATATAAGGGGTAGGTTAGCCTCATCTGCTCTTCTTTCGGGCATTCGAGCTAGGAAACTGATAAGTAGAGGGGCGCAAGGTTTTTTGGCCTTTTTAATTAATACCCCTACGGATAAGTTAAAGGTAGAAGATGTAGCCATAGTGAGGGACTTTCCGGATGTTTTCCCTGATGAGTTAGTAGCCTTACCTCCGGAAAGAGAGATAGAATTCCGAATAGATCTTTTACCTGGAACCGCACCTATCTCGAAAACCCCTTACCGAATGGCGCCTGCAGAACTTAAGGAGCTTAAGTTGCAACTGCAAGACCTTTTGGAGCGGGGATTCATTCACGAGAGTGAGTCTCCTTGGGGAGCTCCGGTGTTATTTGTGAAGAAGAAGGACGGCACGTTGAGGATGTGTATTGACTATAGGGGGCTGAACAACGTTACGATCAAGAATAAGTATCCACTGCCCCACATCGACGAGTTGTTTGACCAGCTGCAAGGAGCAGTGGTCTTCTCAAAGTTAGACCTTCGACAGGGATACTATCAGTTGTTGAGTAGGAAGGAGGACATTCCGAAAACTGCTTTCAACTCGAGATACGGGCATTACGAGTTTGCCGTTATGCCCTTTGGACTGACTAATGCTCCCGCCGCCTTCATGGATCTAATGCATAGGGTTTTCAAACCCTATCTAGACCGATTTGTTGTTGTGTTTATTGATGACATTTTGGTCTACTCTAAGACACGTGAGGAGCATGAGAAGCATTTGAGAATGGTATTGCAGACATTGAGGGAACATCAGCTGTATGCCAAGTTTAGTAAATGCGAGTTCTGGTTGGAGAGAGTAGCGTTTCTAGGGCACGTGATCTCCCGCGAAGGTATTTCGGTAGACCCGGCGAAGGTGGAGGCCGTGACGAATTGGAAGAGGCCAGAAACCCCCACGGAAATTCGTAGCTTTCTAGGGCTAGCTGGGTACTACCGACGGTTTATTAAAGATTTTTCCAAACTGGCAGGACCTTTAACTGATTTGACAAAGAAGCATGGCCAGTTTATCTGGAACGGCCGATGCGAAACAAGTTTTCAGGAATTAAAGAAAAGACTGACCATGGCTCCAGTACTGGTCTTGCCAAATGGAGTGGACGGGTTTGTAGTATATGCGGATGCGTCGCGAGAAGGACTGGGGTGCGTTTTGATGCAGAATCGGAATGTGATTGCTTTCGCCTCTAGAAAATTGAAGCTTCACGAGCAGAACTACCCGACTCATGATCTGGAACTAGCTGCAGTGGTGTTTGCTCTGAAAAAGTGGAGGCACTACCTGTATGGGGTGACCTTTGAAGTGTTTTCGGATCACAAGAGTCTTAGGTACCTCTTCTCCCAGAAGGAACTGAATATGAGACAACGGCGATGGATGGAATTCTTGGAAGATTACGACTGTACGATCAATTACCATCCGGGAAAGGCAAATGTGGTAGCAGATGCCTTAAGTCGTAAGGTGCAAATAGCAGGGCTAATGATTAAGGAGTGGGGTTTGCTAGAATCCGTGTGCGAGTGGAAACCCTGTCTAGGGAGCCATAAGGTGATATTTGGCAATGTTAGGGTTACCTCCACTCTACTGGAACGTATTAAAGAGGCACAAAAAGAAGATTTGATGGTACAGAAATGGAAAGAGAAAGTGGATAAGGGAGAAACAACGGACTTCAATTTGAGTCCTGAGGGAATTGTAAAATATCGGAACCGAATAGTGGTACCAAAGGATGAGGCATTGAAAGCAGAAATTCTGGAGGAAGCTCATAGATCTAAGTACACAATCCATCCGGGTAGCAGCAAGATGTATCAAGACCTGAAAGGAACCTATTGGTGGGACAATATGAAGAAGGAAATCGCGCAATATGTACAAAAATGTCTCATTTGCCAGCAAGTGAAGGCAGAGCATCAAAAACCATCGGGTCTGTTACAACCCTTGGAGATACCCGAGTGGAAGTGGGAAAACATCACCATGGACTTCGTTTCCGGTTTACCGAGGACGCAAAGAGGACACGATGCCGTTTGGGTGATCGTTGATCGATTAACCAAGTCGGCCCATTTCTTGCCGGTGAACATGAAGTACTCAATGGACAAATTGACCCGATTGTACATGGATGAGGTTGTAAGACTACACGGTGTACCTGTGAGCATTGTCTCTGATCGGGATCCACGGTTTGTGTCTCGGTTTTGGCAGAAGTTTCAAGAAACCCTGGGGACGAAACTCAACTTGAGCACAACCTATCACCCTCAGACGGATGGCCAGTCAGAACGGACAATTCAGACGCTCGAGGACATGCTACGAACGTGCATTCTGGACTTTGGAGGCAATTGGGGTCAGCACATGACCTTAGTCGAATTTGCATATAACAATAACTTTCATTCGTCGATTCAAATGGCTCCGTACGAAGCTCTCTACGGACGTAAGTGCCGGTCGCCGATTTACTGGGATGAAGTTGGCGAAAAGAAAGCACTGGACCCGACAACTATTCCGTGGATGGAAGAGGCTCACGAGAAGGTTAAGTTGATACGGCAACGAATCCAAACTGCCCAAAGTCGCCAAAAGAGCTACGCGGATAATCGAAGAAAAGACTTGGAGTTTGAAGTTGGGGACTACGTATTTCTCAAGATCACACCCTTACGAAGTCTTACAACGGGTAAAGGAAAGAAGCTTCAACCACGGTACGTCGGACCCTACAAGATCCTTCAGAGGGTTGGAGTGGTCGCGTATCGATTGGAGCTACCGTCCAGTCTTTCTCGAATCCATGATGTATTCCACGTCTCGATGCTAAAGAAGTACCATCCTGACCCATCTCATGTTTTACAACCGGAGGATATCGAAGTAGATGAATCACTGGCCTATGAAGAGAAACCAGTCCAAGTACTCGATCAAAAAGTCAAAGAGCTCCGAAACAAGCGGATTCCTCTAGTGAAGGTGCTATGGAGAAACCACGGAGTTGAGGAAGCTACCTGGGAAATGGAAGGGGAAATGCGAAAGAAATACCCAAACCTTTTCGAGAATTAAGGTGAGAAATTTCGAGGACGAAATTCTTTTAAGGGGGGGAGAGTGTGAGAACCCATAAAACCCTAATTATTATCCTAGGGTTTATTTCCCCTTAATTGCATGTTTTCTGCATTTTCTGGCTTAGAAATATTTTCTTAGTGGATTTTATGAGCAATTATAGTTTTAAGATGATTTTTCTAGCATTGGAGAATTTTTAGAAAATTAAGAGTAAATAGTGGACGTGGGACCCACTAGTGCGAAAAGTTCGGAAAAATTCGGCCAATAAGGTTAAGTTTCCGGATACTGTTTAAAATTTATCGGGTGTTAAGTGATAAGTAGAATGTGTGAAGTGATTGATGTGAGAGAGGAAAGAAAGATAAGAATGCATTTATGGAGGTGACACCATCCTCATTGGAAGTTTTTTAAGAATTACTATTCCCAATTTTGACTTTCTTGACCAAAGGTTAAATATCTCAAAAAAATCATAAAAATTCACCATTTCTTACCTTGTGTTGGCCGGCCATCCCAAGCTCAAGAAGGAGAAGAACTTCATCATTTTTCAAGCTTCCAATTGATCCAAAATCCACCAAATCAAGTGCTTAAGTTAGTTCTACTCCATAAAAACTTTCCTTCTAGTGCTAGTTAGTTGTTTGGTGAACTTTGTTTGAAGGACTAAGGTGTTCAACATCCCTCTCTCTCTTGGTTCTTGGTAAGTGAAGCTTGAAACACCCTACTACACCTAATGATGCTTATGTTGTGCTTACTAGTGATAAGAGTGCTGAAATTTCTGGTTTTTATCTTGGTTGGAATTGATTTGGTGAAGTTTTCCATTTTATGATGATTTTTCTGGTTTAATTGGATTATGATGGTGTGGTTGTTTGTGATGATTGGCAATGGACTATAATGGCTCTAGTGGATGTGAAATGTGGATAAATGCAACCAATTTTGGATTTGGTGTGAAAATTGAAAAGTTAGGGTTCTTAATTCCCCAATTCTGTCCGGTTTTTGATCATAGGGTTAGAGGCCGAATTTGACTTTGCTCAAAACATGAAAGTTGTAGGTATTGGTGAGTTTGATGTGCCTGCAAAATTTCAGGTTATTTGGATTAGTGTGGAGTGAGATATGACGAAATTACTGTAGCTGTTCTGCTTTGGACAGAATGCGAAAACTGCGATAGTAATTGGCTATTTTGACTGGAATTGGTTTGAATTTTGGAGTTGGTGTCTTCTGATGAAATGTAGCTGGATGACTTAGCTAACTTATGCCTTTGGAATGTCGGCAATTGGACTTGTATGGACAGAGATATACTGATTACAGTTTTTGGTGATTTGCAAACCTGTTTTGGTAATTCTGGTTTAGTATTTTGCAATTTTGACCTAGTTAAGCTAGGAACTGGATTGAGTGCCCTTCTACATTGTTGTAGCCCTGTTTCATAGCTTCGAATCGGTGGGTCTAACACCCCCAACCGATAATTGTAGTGAGAGTTGTGCCATTACCGCATTATAAGATCAAACACGGTTTTTCTATTAAGGCTTAAGTTAAGGTCATATATTAATTGCTGGTTTGCTATCATGCCTACTTATGCATATGAAACCCTATTGGGGTTGTGTTTAGCATTGTTTGGTGACTCGTTCTCGAGTCTCATTGCATTTGTTATGTGATTCTAGGGCGTGACGGTAGCTCACGACGTCTTGGTGATCACGGTGTATGAAACACCATTTTCTCACTTGGTGAGTATACTACTCACTAAATGGTTACTATGTGGCTTTGCTAAATGTTTATGTGATGCCTTGAAGGCTTACTTGCATATTGGAATTGATTAAGGTGAGGGTGTACTTGACCGCCCTCACCTCTTTTGATATTGTCACTGAATGGCTACCGTTTTATTGTATTACTGAACTGGATATCTTGGTTGGTGAATTCCATTTCATGGAAACTGAATTGATGTCGTTTGGACGATGTCCAACGGCCTTACTGCATTTATGAGCTCAACCCCGTATGGTAGTTAATTGGATCGAGCCGGCGAGGGCTTGGTCGTGAAAATTATCATGCCACGGGGACTGTACTGGGGAACCTTGTGGTAATGAGACCCTTGGTTCCGGTAAACTCGAGTATTACCAAAAACTACTGAATTGGAGTGCGGGCCCGGTTGGGGTATGTTGGGTGGAAGGAATGGGAGTATAGTGAAGTCTACGGTTTGGTACTCTTAACATTGACGGAGTGTCAATGAGATTGGATCAAGATGGCAAGCGTGGAATTGGGCTCTTGAGAGCCGACCGTATCCTTTTACCGTTTTGCTTCATTGCTTATTTGCGCACTTTAAATGAAGGTTCATTCTTATATGACTTTGATTGCTTATTGGGTGGTATACCACTGGGCTTTGGCTCATTCCGTGTTATTTGTTTTCCTTACAGGAATATAATTGCTTTTGAAAATGGACTGGATAGTCAATTGCCATACTGAGCTTGTAAATGTCTTTTGTATAGCTCTTGAAGTGAAACCCTAATGTATCACGGGATTCATTTCCTTTTGATAGGCAAATCGAATGTGTACTTCCTTAGTGAATGGTTTTGGCTTGCCGTTGTGGCTTGTAAATGGCTAATGTTATGTTGTATATGTTTTTCGATGCTTGGTTGGGTTTCGGACGGGTCGGTTACTATTCATGGCCGACTCTGGAGTTCGTTTCTTTTATTTTGGGATATTTTGCCCTTTTGCCTTGTTGCGCGCGTTATAAGTTTCAAACGTGATAGATCGCTTTATACTGCACCGTTAGTCCTGGCGAGAGCTGGGCAGGCAGTCCGCTAACCTCTTTGGTTCGCCTTAGGGGAAGGTGGGGCTGTCACAGGTGGTATCAGAGCCTAGGTTTGAATTAGCCTGGGTGTTATAGGACTGTTTGACTTGTGGATTGTTGTTTTTGGCCTTTAAGCTTATATTTACGATTGCATGTTCTTGTGATGTAGGATGGCCGAACAGGGTGACCCTAGTGCTAGTCCTTCGGGGGCTAGACCTCGTAAAGTACTCCCCGTGATCCCCTATCAGATACGGCCGGGAGGGGCCGTCATTCGTTGGAGCCCTTCGAACCGTCTTCGACGGTGTCCATGTAAGGAGAGGTATGCCTACCCGAACACCCTCGTGTTTGCGCTGGATAAAGAGCGCAAGGTATTGGCTAGAGAGAATGCTCGCCTTGAAGTCGATGCGATTCAGGATAGGGCGACGAAGGATAAGCAAGCTGCGCGTATAAAGGAGCTAGAATACGATGTGCTTGAGGCTGAAGATAGGGTTGACGACCTTTGCGCCCAACTGAGGGAGGCACGAGAGCGAGAGCTCAAGCGAGCTCGCAAGGTCCGGGGTCGCGCTGAGGCGATCCTTAATTTATGTGACGACGGCCTGGAAGAATGTAGTGATGAGGCTTCGTGTGCGGAGGCCGACCCTGGGGAGGAGTCTACCCCATCGCCTGGGTCCCAGACCCCAGCGACCGACTAGGCCCTGACTTTTAGGCCTCTTTTGGATAGTGGTGGTTTTTGAATGTACATAGGGATAGGGATAGAGCGTTAGCTAACCGTTATGGATGTAGAGTTAGCTCCGTGTAAATTTCTTTTGATAGGCCTATCCTCAGGTGGAACTTTTGTGTACGTACGTGCTTTGGCCGTACTTGACTGACTGCTTGTATAAATGTTTGGCTTGTATATATGTGTGTTTGTGCTCATGTTTGCGACGTATAACTGTGTGTTAATGTTCAAGTTTATGTGTTACTTACTTGCTTTATTACTGCTTTGGATTAGTACTTTTGCCTAGACCGAGTGAACTCATGGAAGGTACACGAAGTGGTCGGGGGCGTGGGCGCGGTATTAGACAACCCACACCGGTTAGAGAAACTGGGGAAGCTTCTACTGGCCCAATTCCTGAACCCCAAATAGACCCCAATGCTCAAATAGCTGCTGCTATGCAGCAAATGACCAACCTACTTGCACAAGTAGTGCAACAACAGGGCCAGAACCCAAACCCTAACCCTGGAAACCCCGGAAACCCTGGCCATCATAATGAGAGCGAAGATAGAGCTCTAGAACGTTTCCAAAAGTTTTCCCCGCCAAAGTTTATTGGGGGACCCGACCCTGACGTCGCCGAGAAGTGGCTTGAGAAAATGGTTGATATCTTCGCGGCCCTACACTACCCAGAGGAACGGCAGGTGACATTTGCCGTGTTTCAACTTGAGGGAGCTGCCCGTTCCTGGTGGAACGTCATTAGGCAGAAATGGGAGCGGGAACAGACACAGAGGACTTGGGTGAACTTCATCCGAGAATTTAATGCTAAGTTTTTCCCTCCTCTAGTCCAGGAGAGGAAGGAGGACGAGTTTATCCGGCTCCGGCAAGGGGCTCAGACTGTGGCGGAGTACGAGAGTCAGTTTACCCGCCTGTCCAAATTCGCGCCTGAATTAATTATGACCGAGCAACGACGCGTGAGGCGCTTCATTCAGGGTTTGAACGTTGAGATCCAGAAAGACCTCGCGGCGGCTCAAATCACTACTTTTAGCGAGGCAATGGAAAAAGCCCAGCGAGTGGAGAGTGCACGGCTTCAGGTCCGAAACTTCCAGGCTAAGAAGCGTGGTTTTCCTGGGAGTACATCTGGACAAGGTGAGAAGAGTACTCCCTCGAAGTTTGGACGAGGAACTGGGGGTGGACGACAATCTGGATCAGGCAGAGGGACTCCGTTCAGGGGCGGCCAAGCTGGGCGAGGACACAGGGGAAACACCCAGAGCAGCTCGGCTTCGGCACCTCGTGGTCCCTGTGGGCACTGTGGAAAGACAAACCACACCGAGGACAATTGCTGGAGGAAATTGGGGAAATGTCTGCGGTGTGGAAGTGCGGACCATCAGCTGGCTACATGTCCGGTCCTGAAACAAGACGGACAGGGAAGTCAGCTACCGCCGAGGACTAATACTGGACCAGTCAAGGGAGACGGATCCAAGCCTAAAGTTCCAGCTAGGGTATATTCCTTAGAGCCTCATCAGGTCCCAGATTCTTCCGAGGTGGTGGAAGGTACGATCCCTATTTTCCACCGCTTTGCCAAAGTTTTAATTGATCCTGGTGCCACTCATTCGTTTGTTAACCCTGATTTCATGTGTGGCATCGATATAAAACCTGCTAGCTTACCATATGACTTAGAGGTGAGTACACCTACGGGGAATCAACGTTTGGTGACTAGTATGGTCTATAGGGATTGCGACGTATGGGTAGGTGAAAGGAGGTTTTTAGGAGACCTGATTAGCTTGTCCATTAAGGGGTACGATGTGATTTTGGGAATGGACTGGTTAGCCAAATATAACGCCCAACTGGATTGTAAAACGAAGATAGTGGAGTTTCGCATTCCTGGTGAGGCAACCTTAAGGTTGGATATAAGGGGTAGGTTAGCCTCATCTGCTCTCCTTTCGGGCATTCGAGCTAGAAAACTGATAAGTAGAGGGGCGCAAGGTTTTTTGGCCTTCTTAATTAACACCCCTACGGATAAGTTAAAAGTAGAAGACGTGGCCATAGTGAGGGAATTTCCGGATGTGTTTCCTGATGAGTTAGTGGCCTTACCTCCGGAAAGAGAGATAGAATTCCGAATAGATCTGTTACCTGGAACCGCACCTATCTCGAAAACCCCTTACCGAATGGCGCCTGCAGAACTTAAGGAGCTTAAGTTGCAACTGCAAGACCTTTTGGAGCGGGGATTCATTCACGAGAGTGAGTCTCCTTGGGGAGCTCCGGTCTTATTTGTGAAGAAGAAGGACGGCACGTTGAGGATGTGTATCGACTATAGGGGGCTGAACAACGTTACGATCAAGAATAAGTATCCACTGCCCCACATCGACGAGTTGTTTGATCAACTGCAAGGAGCAGTGGTCTTCTCGAAGTTGGACCTCCGACAGGGGTACTACCAGTTGTTGATCAGGAAGGAGGACATTCCGAAAACTGCTTTCAACTCGAGATACGGGCATTACGAGTTTGCCGTTATGCCCTTTGGACTGACTAATGCTCCCGCCGCCTTCATGGACCTAATGCATAGGGTTTTCAAACCCTATCTAGACCGATTTGTTGTTGTGTTTATCGATGACATTTTGGTCTACTCTAAGACACGTGAGGAGCATGAGAAGCATTTGAGAATGGTATTGCAGACGTTGAGGGAACATCAGTTGTATGCCAAGTTTAGTAAATGTGAGTTCTGGTTGGAGAGAGTAGCGTTTCTAGGGCACGTGATCTCCCGCGAAGGTATTTCGGTGGACCCGGCGAAGGTTGAGGCCGTGACGAATTGGAAGAGGCGAGAAACCCCCACGGAAATTCGTAGCTTTCTAGGGCTAGTTGGGTACTACCGACGGTTTATTAAAGATTTTTCTAAACTGGCAGGACCTTTAACTGACTTGACAAAGAAGCATGGCCAGTTTATCTGGAACGGCCGATGCGAAACAAGTTTTCAGGAATTAAAGAAAAGACTGACCATGGCTCCAGTACTGGTCTTGCCAAAGGGAGTGGACGGGTTTGTAGTATATGCGGATGCATCGCGAGAAGGATTGGGGTGCGTTTTGATGCAGAATCGGAATGTGATTGCTTTCGCCTCTAGAAAATTGAAGCTTCACGAGCAGAACTACCCGACTCATGATCTGGAACTAGCTGCAGTGGTGTTTGCTCTGAAAAAGTGGAGGCACTACCTGTATGGGGTGACCTTTGAAGTGTTTTCGGATCACAAGAGTCTTAGGTACCTCTTCTCCCAGAAGGAACTGAATATGAGACAACGGCGATGGATGGAATTCTTGGAAGATTACGACTGTACGATCAATTACCATCCGGGAAAGGCAAATGTGGTAGCAGATGCCTTAAGTCGTAAGGTGCAAATAGCAGGGCTAATGATTAAGGAGTGGGGTTTGCTAGAATCCGTGTGCGAGTGGAAACCCTGTCTAGGGAGCCATAAGGTGATATTTGGCAATGTTAGGGTTATCTCCACTCTACTGGAACGTATTAAAGAGGCACAAAAAGAAGATTTGATGGTACAAAGATGGAAAGAGAAAGTGGATAAGGGAGAAACAACGGACTTCAATTTGAGTCCTGAGGGCATTGTAAAATATCGGAACCGAATAGTGGTACCAAAGGATGAGGCATTGAAAACAGAAATTCTGGAGGAAGCTCATAGATCTAAGTACACAATCCATCCGGGTAGCAGCAAGATGTATCAAGACCTGAAAGGAACCTATTGGTGGGACAATATGAAGAAGGAAATCGCGCAATATGTACAAAAATGTCTCATTTGCCAGCAAGTGAAAGCAGAGCATCAAAAACCATCGGGTCTGTTACAACCCTTGGAGATACCCGAGTGGAAGTGGGAAAACATCACCATGGACTTCGTTTCCGGTTTACCGAGGACGCAAAGAGGACACGATGCCGTTTGGGTGATCGTTGATCGATTAACCAAGTCGGCCCATTTCTTGCCGGTGAACATGAAGTACTCAATGGACAAATTGACCCGATTGTACATGGATGAGGTTGTAAGACTACACGGTGTACCTGTGAGCATTGTCTCTGATCGGGATCCACGGTTTGTGTCTCGGTTTTGGCAGAAGTTTCAAGAAACCCTGGGGACGAAACTCAACTTGAGCACAACCTATCACCCTCAGACGGATGGCCAGTCAGAACGGACGATTCAAACTCTCGAAGACATGCTACGAACGTGCATTCTGGACTTTGGAGGCAACTGGGGTCAACACATGACCTTGGTAGAGTTTGCGTACAATAATAGCTTCCATTCGTCGATTCAAATGGCTCCGTACGAAGCTCTCTACGGACGCAAATGCCGCTCACCGATTTACTGGGATGAAGTTGGCGAAAAGAAAGCACTGGACCCGACAACTATTCCGTGGATGGAAGAGGCTCACGAGAAGGTCAAGTTGATACGACAACGGCTTCAAACTGCCTAAAGTCGCCAAAAGAGCTACGCGGATAACCGAAGAAAAGACTTGGAGTTCGAAGTTGGAGACTACGTATTTCTCAAGATCACACCCTTACGAAGTCTTACATCGGGCAAAGGAAAGAAGCTTCAACCACGGTACGTCGGACCCTACAAGATCCTTCAGAGGGTTGGAGTGGTCGCGTATCGATTGGAGCTACCGTCCAGTCTTTCTCGAATCCATGATGTATTCCACGTCTCGATGCTAAAGAAGTACCATCCTGACCCATCTCATGTTTTACAACCGGAAGATATCGAAGTAGATGAATCACTGGCCTATGAAGAGAAACCAGTCCAAGTACTCGATCGAAAAGTCAAAGAGCTCCGAAACAAGCGGATTCCTCTAGTGAAGGTGCTATGGAGAAACCACGGAGTTGAGGAAGCTACCTGGGAAATGGAAGGGGAAATGCGAAAGAAATACCCAAACCTTTTCGAGAATTAAGGTGAGAAATTTCGAGGACGAAATTCTTTTAAGGGGGGGAGAGTGTGAGAACCCGTAAAACCCTAATTATTATCCTAGGGTTTATTTTCCCCTTAATTGCATGTTTTCTGCATTTTCTGGCTTGGAAATATTTTCTTCGTGGATTTTATGAGCAATTATAGTTTTAAGATGATTTTTCTAGCATTGGAGAATTTTAGAAAATTAAGAGTGAATAGTGGACGTGGGACCCACTAGTGCGAAAAGTTCGAAAAAATTCGGCCAATAAGGTTAAGTTTCGGATACTGTTTAAAATTTATCGGGTGTTAAGTGATAAGTAGAATGTGTGAAGTGATTGATGTGAGAGAGGAAAGAAAGATAAGAATGCATTTATGGAGGTGACAAGTGTCACCTCCTCATTGGAAGTTTTTTAAGAATTACTATTCCCAATTTTGACTTTCTTGACCAAAGGTTAAATATCTCAAAAAATCATAAAAATTCACCATTTCTTACCTTGTGTTGGCCGGCCATCCCAAGCTCAAGAAGGAGAAGAACTTCATCATTTTTCAAGCTTCCAATTGATCCAAAATCCACCAAATCAAGTGCTTAAGTTAGTTCTACTCCATAAAAACTTTCCTTCTAGTGCTAGTTAGTTGTTTGGTGAACTTTGTTTGAAGGACTAAGGTGTTCAACATCCCTCTCTCTCTTGGTTCTTGGTAAGTGAAGCTTGAAACACCCTACTACACCTAATGATGCTTATGTTGTGCTTACTAGTGATAAGAGTGCTGAAATTTCTGGTTTTTATCTTGGTTGGAATTGATTTGGTGAAGTTTTCCATTTTATGATGATTTTTCTGGTTTAATTGGATTATGATGGTGTGGTTGTTTGTGATGATTGGCAATGGACTATAATGGCTCTAGTGGATGTGAAATGTGGATAAATGCAACCAATTTTGGATTTGGTGTGAAAATTGAAAAGTTAGGGTTCTTAATTCCCCAATTCTGTCCGGTTTTTGATCATAGGGTTAGAGGCCGAATTTGACTTTGCTCAAAACATGAAAGTTGTAGGTATTGGTGAGTTTGATGTGCCTGCAAAATTTCAGGTTATTTGGATTAGTGTGGAGTGAGATATGACGAAATTACTGTAGCTGTTCTGCTTTGGACAGAATGCGAAAACTGCGATAGTAATTGGCTATTTTGACTGGAATTGGTTTGAATTTTGGAGTTGGTGTCTTCTGATGAAATGTAGCTGGATGACTTAGCTAACTTATGCCTTTGGAATGTCGGCAATTGGACTTGTATGGACAGAGATATACTGATTACAGTTTTTGGTGATTTGCAAACCTGTTTTGGTAATTCTGGTTTAGTATTTTGCAATTTTGACCTAGTTAAGCTAGGAACTGGATTGAGTGCCCTTCTACATTGTTGTAGCCCTGTTTCATAGCTTCGAATCGGTGGGTCTAACACCCCCAACCGATAATTGTAGTGAGAGTTGTGCCATTACCGCATTATAAGATCAAACACGGTTTTTCTATTAAGGCTTAAGTTAAGGTCATATATTAATTGCTGGTTTGCTATCATGCCTACTTATGCATATGAAACCCTATTGGGGTTGTGTTTAGCATTGTTTGGTGACTCGTTCTCGAGTCTCATTGCATTTGTTATGTGATTCTAGGGCGTGACGGTAGCTCACGACGTCTTGGTGATCACGGTGTATGAAACACCATTTTCTCACTTGGTGAGTATACTACTCACTAAATGGTTACTATGTGGCTTTGCTAAATGTTTATGTGATGCCTTGAAGGCTTACTTGCATATTGGAATTGATTAAGGTGAGGGTGTACTTGACCGCCCTCACCTCTTTTGATATTGTCACTGAATGGCTACCGTTTTATTGTATTACTGAACTGGATATCTTGGTTGGTGAATTCCATTTCATGGAAACTGAATTGATGTCGTTTGGACGATGTCCAACGGCCTTACTGCATTTATGAGCTCAACCCCGTATGGTAGTTAATTGGATCGAGCCGGCGAGGGCTTGGTCGTGAAAATTATCATGCCACGGGGACTGTACTGGGGAACCTTGTGGTAATGAGACCCTTGGTTCCGGTAAACTCGAGTATTACCAAAAACTACTGAATTGGAGTGCGGGCCCGGTTGGGGTATGTTGGGTGGAAGGAATGGGAGTATAGTGAAGTCTACGGTTTGGTACTCTTAACATTGACGGAGTGTCAATGAGATTGGATCAAGATGGCAAGCGTGGAATTGGGCTCTTGAGAGCCGACCGTATCCTTTTACCGTTTTGCTTCATTGCTTATTTGCGCACTTTAAATGAAGGTTCATTCTTATATGACTTTGATTGCTTATTGGGTGGTATACCACTGGGCTTTGGCTCATTCCGTGTTATTTGTTTTCCTTACAGGAATATAATTGCTTTTGAAAATGGACTGGATAGTCAATTGCCATACTGAGCTTGTAAATGTCTTTTGTATAGCTCTTGAAGTGAAACCCTAATGTATCACGGGATTCATTTCCTTTTGATAGGCAAATCGAATGTGTACTTCCTTAGTGAATGGTTTTGGCTTGCCGTTGTGGCTTGTAAATGGCTAATGTTATGTTGTATATGTTTTCGATGCTTGGTTGGGTTTCGGACGGGTCGGTTACTATTCATGGCCGACTCTGGAGTTCGTTTCTTTTATTTTGGGATATTTTGCCCTTTTGCCTTGTTGCGCGCGTTATAAGTTTCAAACGTGATAGATCGCTTTATACTGCACCGTTAGTCCTGGCGAGAGCTGGGCAGGCAGTCCGCTAACCTCTTTGGTTCGCCTTAGGGGAAGGTGGGGCTGTCACAGGTGGTATCAGAGCCTAGGTTTGAATTAGCCTGGGTGTTATAGGACTGTTTGACTTGTGGATTGTTGTTTTTGGCCTTTAAGCTTATATTTACGATTGCATGTTCTTGTGATGTAGGATGGCCGAACAGGGTGACCCTAGTGCTAGTCCTTCGGGGGCTAGACCTCGTAAAGTACTCCCCGTGATCCCCTATCAGATACGGCCGGGAGGGGCCGTCATTCGTTGGAGCCCTTCGAACCGTCTTCGACGGTGTCCATGTAAGGAGAGGTATGCCTACCCGAACACCCTCGTGTTTGCGCTGGATAAAGAGCGCAAGGTATTGGCTAGAGAGAATGCTCGCCTTGAGGTCGATGCGATTCAGGATAGGGCGACGAAGGATAAGCAAGCTGCGCGTATAAAGGAGCTAGAATACGATGTGCTTGAGGCTGAAGATAGGGTTGACGACCTTTGCGCCCAACTGAGGGAGGCACGAGAGCGAGAGCTCAAGCGAGCTCGCAAGGTCCGGGGTCGCGCTGAGGCGATCCTTAATTTATGTGACGACGGCCTGGAAGAATGTAGTGATGAGGCTTCGTGTGCGGAGGCCGACCCTGGGGAGGAGTCTACCCCATCGCCTGGGTCCCAGACCCCAGCGACCGACTAGGCCCTGACTTTTAGGCCTCTTTTGGATAGTGGTGGTTTTTGAATGTACATAGGGATAGGGATAGAGCGTTAGCTAACCGTTATGGATGTAGAGTTAGCTCCGTGTAAATTTCTTTTGATAGGCCTATCCTCAGGTGGAACTTTTGTGTACGTACGTGCTTTGGCCGTACTTGACTGACTGCTTGTATAAATGTTTGGCTTGTATATATGTGTGTTTGTGCTCATGTTTGCGACGTATAACTGTGTGTTAATGTTCAAGTTTATGTGTTACTTACTTGCTTTATTACTGCTTTGGATTAGTACTTTTGCCTAGACCGAGTGAACTCATGGAAGGTACACGAAGTGGTCGGGGGCGTGGGCGCGGTATTAGACAACCCACACCGGTTAGAGAAACTGGGGAAGCTTCTACTGGCCCAATTCCTGAACCCCAAATAGACCCCAATGCTCAAATAGCTGCTGCTATGCAGCAAATGACCAACCTACTTGCACAAGTAGTGCAACAACAGGGCCAGAACCCAAACCCTAACCCTGGAAACCCCGGAAACCCTGGCCATCATAATGAGAGCGAAGATAGAGCTCTAGAACGTTTCCAAAAGTTTTCCCCGCCAAAGTTTATTGGGGGACCCGACCCTGACGTCGCCGAGAAGTGGCTTGAGAAAATGGTTGATATCTTCGCGGCCCTACACTACCCAGAGGAACGGCAGGTGACATTTGCCGTGTTTCAACTTGAGGGAGCTGCCCGTTCCTGGTGGAACGTCATTAGGCAGAAATGGGAGCGGGAACAGACACAGAGGACTTGGGTGAACTTCATCCGAGAATTTAATGCTAAGTTTTTCCCTCCTCTAGTCCAGGAGAGGAAGGAGGACGAGTTTATCCGGCTCCGGCAAGGGGCTCAGACTGTGGCGGAGTACGAGAGTCAGTTTACCCGCCTGTCCAAATTCGCGCCTGAATTAATTATGACCGAGCAACGACGCGTGAGGCGCTTCATTCAGGGTTTGAACGTTGAGATCCAGAAAGACCTCGCGGCGGCTCAAATCACTACTTTTAGCGAGGCAATGGAAAAAGCCCAGCGAGTGGAGAGTGCACGGCTTCAGGTCCGAAACTTCCAGGCTAAGAAGCGTGGTTTTCCTGGGAGTACATCTGGACAAGGTGAGAAGAGTACTCCCTCGAAGTTTGGACGAGGAACTGGGGGTGGACGACAATCTGGATCAGGCAGAGGGACTCCGTTCAGGGGCGGCCAAGCTGGGCGAGGACACAGGGGAAACACCCAGAGCAGCTCGGCTTCGGCACCTCGTGGTCCCTGTGGGCACTGTGGAAAGACAAACCACACCGAGGACAATTGCTGGAGGAAATTGGGGAAATGTCTGCGGTGTGGAAGTGCGGACCATCAGCTGGCTACATGTCCGGTCCTGAAACAAGACGGACAGGGAAGTCAGCTACCGCCGAGGACTAATACTGGACCAGTCAAGGGAGACGGATCCAAGCCTAAAGTTCCAGCTAGGGTATATTCCTTAGAGCCTCATCAGGTCCCAGATTCTTCCGAGGTGGTGGAAGGTACGATCCCTATTTTCCACCGCTTTGCCAAAGTTTTAATTGATCCTGGTGCCACTCATTCGTTTGTTAACCCTGATTTCATGTGTGGCATCGATATAAAACCTGCTAGCTTACCATATGACTTAGAGGTGAGTACACCTACGGGGAATCAACGTTTGGTGACTAGTATGGTCTATAGGGATTGCGACGTATGGGTAGGTGAAAGGAGGTTTTTAGGAGACCTGATTAGCTTGTCCATTAAGGGGTACGATGTGATTTTGGGAATGGACTGGTTAGCCAAATATAACGCCCAACTGGATTGTAAAACGAAGATAGTGGAGTTTCGCATTCCTGGTGAGGCAACCTTAAGGTTGGATATAAGGGGTAGGTTAGCCTCATCTGCTCTCCTTTCGGGCATTCGAGCTAGAAAACTGATAAGTAGAGGGGCGCAAGGTTTTTTGGCCTTCTTAATTAACACCCCTACGGATAAGTTAAAAGTAGAAGACGTGGCCATAGTGAGGGAATTTCCGGATGTGTTTCCTGATGAGTTAGTGGCCTTACCTCCGGAAAGAGAGATAGAATTCCGAATAGATCTGTTACCTGGAACCGCACCTATCTCGAAAACCCCTTACCGAATGGCGCCTGCAGAACTTAAGGAGCTTAAGTTGCAACTGCAAGACCTTTTGGAGCGGGGATTCATTCACGAGAGTGAGTCTCCTTGGGGAGCTCCGGTCTTATTTGTGAAGAAGAAGGACGGCACGTTGAGGATGTGTATCGACTATAGGGGGCTGAACAACGTTACGATCAAGAATAAGTATCCACTGCCCCACATCGACGAGTTGTTTGATCAACTGCAAGGAGCAGTGGTCTTCTCGAAGTTGGACCTCCGACAGGGGTACTACCAGTTGTTGATCAGGAAGGAGGACATTCCGAAAACTGCTTTCAACTCGAGATACGGGCATTACGAGTTTGCCGTTATGCCCTTTGGACTGACTAATGCTCCCGCCGCCTTCATGGACCTAATGCATAGGGTTTTCAAACCCTATCTAGACCGATTTGTTGTTGTGTTTATCGATGACATTTTGGTCTACTCTAAGACACGTGAGGAGCATGAGAAGCATTTGAGAATGGTATTGCAGACGTTGAGGGAACATCAGTTGTATGCCAAGTTTAGTAAATGTGAGTTCTGGTTGGAGAGAGTAGCGTTTCTAGGGCACGTGATCTCCCGCGAAGGTATTTCGGTGGACCCGGCGAAGGTTGAGGCCGTGACGAATTGGAAGAGGCGAGAAACCCCCACGGAAATTCGTAGCTTTCTAGGGCTAGCTGGGTACTACCGACGGTTTATTAAAGATTTTTCCAAACTGGCAGGACCTTTAACTGATTTGACAAAGAAGCATGGCCAGTTTATCTGGAACGGCCGATGCGAAACAAGTTTTCAGGAATTAAAGAAAAGACTGACCATGGCTCCAGTACTGGTCTTGCCAAATGGAGTGGACGGGTTTGTAGTATATGCGGATGCGTCGCGAGAAGGACTGGGGTGCGTTTTGATGCAGAATCGGAATGTGATTGCTTTCGCCTCTAGAAAATTGAAGCTTCACGAGCAGAACTACCCGACTCATGATCTGGAACTAGCTGCAGTGGTGTTTGCTCTGAAAAAGTGGAGGCACTACCTGTATGGGGTGACCTTTGAAGTGTTTTCGGATCACAAGAGTCTTAGGTACCTCTTCTCCCAGAAGGAACTGAATATGAGACAACGGCGATGGATGGAATTCTTGGAAGATTACGACTGTACGATCAATTACCATCCGGGAAAGGCAAATGTGGTAGCAGATGCCTTAAGTCGTAAGGTGCAAATAGCAGGGCTAATGATTAAGGAGTGGGGTTTGCTAGAATCCGTGTGCGAGTGGAAACCCTGTCTAGGGAGCCATAAGGTGATATTTGGCAATGTTAGGGTTACCTCCACTCTACTGGAACGTATTAAAGAGGCACAAAAAGAAGATTTGATGGTACAAAATGGAAAGAGAAAGTGGATAAGGGAGAAACAACGGACTTCAATTTGAGTCCTGAGGGCATTGTAAAATATCGGAACCGAATAGTGGTACCAAAGGATGAGGCATTGAAAGCAGAAATTCTGGAGGAAGCTCATAGATCTAAGTACACAATCCATCCGGGTAGCAGCAAGATGTATCAAGACCTGAAAGGAACCTATTGGTGGGACAATATGAAGAAGGAAATCGCGCAATATGTACAAAAATGTCTCATTTGCCAGCAAGTGAAAGCAGAGCATCAAAAACCATCGGGTCTGTTACAACCCTTGGAGATACCCGAGTGGAAGTGGGAAAACATCACCATGGACTTCGTTTCCGGTTTACCGAGGACGCAAAGAGGACACGATGCCGTTTGGGTGATCGTTGATCGATTAACCAAGTCGGCCCATTTCTTGCCGGTGAACATGAAGTACTCAATGGACAAATTGACCCGATTGTACATGGATGAGGTTGTAAGACTACACGGTGTACCTGTGAGCATTGTCTCTGATCGGGATCCACGGTTTGTGTCTCGGTTTTGGCAGAAGTTTCAAGAAACCCTGGGGACGAAACTCAACTTGAGCACAACCTATCACCCTCAGACGGATGGCCAGTCAGAACGGACAATTCAGACGCTCGAGGACATGCTACGAACGTGCATTCTGGACTTTGGAGGCAATTGGGGTCAGCACATGACCTTAGTCGAATTTGCATATAACAATAACTTTCATTCGTCGATTCAAATGGCTCCGTACGAAGCTCTCTACGGACGTAAGTGCCGGTCGCCGATTTACTGGGATGAAGTTGGCGAAAAGAAAGCACTGGACCCGACAACTATTCCGTGGATGGAAGAGGCTCACGAGAAGGTTAAGTTGATACGGCAACGAATCCAAACTGCCCAAAGTCGCCAAAAGAGCTACGCGGATAACCGAAGAAAAGACTTGGAGTTTGAAGTTGGAGACTACGTATTTCTCAAGATCACACCCTTACGAAGTCTTACAACGGGTAAAGGAAAGAAGCTTCAACCACGGTACGTCGGACCCTACAAGATCCTTCAGAGGGTTGGAGTGGTCGCGTATCGATTGGAGCTACCGTCCAGTCTTTCTCGAATCCATGATGTATTCCACGTCTCGATGCTAAAGAAGTACCATCCTGACCCATCTCATGTTTTACAACCGGAAGATATCGAAGTAGATGAATCACTGGCCTATGAAGAGAAACCAGTCCAAGTACTCGATCGAAAAGTCAAAGAGCTCCGAAACAAGCGGATTCCTCTAGTGAAGGTGCTATGGAGAAACCACGGAGTTGAGGAAGCTACCTGGGAAATGGAAGGGGAAATGCGAAAGAAATACCCAAACCTTTTCGGGAATTAAGGTGAGAAATTTCGAGGACGAAATTCTTTTAAGGGGGGGAGAGTGTGAGAACCCGTAAAACCCTAATTATTTTTCCTAGGGTTTATTTCCCCTTAATTGCATGTTTTCTGCATTTTCTGGCTTAGAAATATTTTCTTAGTGGATTTTATGAGCAATTATAGTTTTAAGATGATTTTTCTAGCATTGGAGAATTTTTAGAAAATTAAGAGTAAATAGTGGACGTGGGACCCACTAGTGCGAAAAGTTCGGAAAAATTCGGCCAATAAGGTTAAGTTTCGGATACTGTTTAAAATTTATCGGGTGTTAAGTGATAAGTAGAATGTGTGAAGTGATTGATGTGAGAGAGGAAAGAAAGATAAGAATGCATTTATGGAGTGTGTCACCTCCTCATTGGAAGTTTTTTAAGAATTACTATTCCCAATTTTGACTTTCTTGACCAAAGGTTAAATATCTCAAAAAAATCATAAAAATTCACCATTTCTTACCTTGTGTTGGCCGGCCATCCCACTCTTGCAAGAAGGAGAACTTCTCCAATCTTCAAGTTTCTACTAGCAAATCATCTCAATCAAGGCCATAAACAAGATTTCACTCCATAAAAACTTTCCTTCTAGTGCTAGCAAGTTGTTTGGTGAACTTTGTTTGAAGGACTAAGGTGCTCCACATCTTCCTCTCTCTTGTTTCTTGGTAAGTGAAGCTTGAAACACCCTACTACACCTAATGATGCTTATGTTGTGCTTACTAGTGATAAGAGTGCAGAAATTTCTGGTTTTTATCTTGGTTGGAATTGATTTGGTGAAGTTTTCCATTTTATGATGATTTTTCTGGTTTAATTGGATTATGATGGTGTGGTTGTTTGTGATGATTGGCAATGGACTATAATGGCTCTAGTGGATGTGAAATGTGGTTGAATGCAATCAATTTGGGATTTGGTGTGAAATTGAAAAGTTAGGGTTCTTAATTCCCCAATTCTGTCCGGTTTTTGATCATAGGGTTAGAGGCCGAATTAGACTTTGCTCAAAACATGAAAGTTGTAGGTATTGGTGAGTTTGATGTGCCTACAAAATTTCAGGTTATTTGGATTAGTGTGGAGTGAGATATGACGAAATTACTGTAGCTGTTCTGCTTTGGACAGAATGCGAAAACTGCGATAGTAATTGGCTATTTTGACTGGAATTGGTTTGGATTTTGGAGTTGGTGTCTTCTGATGAAATGTAGCTGGATGACTTAGCTAACTTATGCCTTTGGAATTTCGGCAATTGGACTTGTATGGACAGAGATATACTGATTACAGTTTTTGGTGATTTGCAAACCTGTTTTGGTAATTCTGGTATAGTATTTGGCACTTTCGACCTAGTTAAGCTAGGAACTGGATTGAGTGACCTTCTACATTGTTGTAGCCCTGTTTCATAGCTTCGAAATGGTGGGTCTTACACCCCCAACCGATAATTGTAGTGAGAGTTGTGCCATTACCGCATTATAAGATCAAACACGGTTTTTCTATCGAGGCTTAAGTTAAGGCCATATCTTAATTTCTGGTTTGCTATCATGCCTACTTATGCATGTGAAACCCTATTGGGGTTGTGTTTAGCATTGTTTGGTGACTCGTTCTCGAGTCTCATTGTATGTGTTCCATGTTCTAGGGCTTGAAGGTAGTGCTCGACGGCTTGGTGATCGTGGTACATGAAATACCACTTACTTGCTTGGTGAGTATACTACTCACTAAATGGTTACTATGTGGCTTTGCTAAATGTTTATGTGATGCCTTGAAGGCTTACTTGCATATTGGAATTGATTAAGGTGAGGGTGTACTTGACCGCCCTCACCTCTTTTGATATTGTCACTGAATGGCTACCGTTTTATTGCATTACTGAACTTGATATATTGGTTGGTGAATTCCATTTCATGGAAACTGAATTGATGTCGTTTGGACGATGTCCAACGGCCTTACTGCATTACTGAGCTCAACCCCGTTTGGTAGTCAATTGGATCGAGCCGGCGAGGGCTTGGTCGTGAAGATTGAATTGCCACGGGGACTGTACTGGGGAACCTTGTGGTAATGAGACCCTTGGTTCTGGTAAACTCGAGTATTACCAAAAACTACTGAATTGGAGTGCGGGCCCGGTTGGGGTATGTTGGGTGGAAGGAATGGGAGTATAGTGAAGTCTACGGTTTGGTACTCTTAACATTGACGGAGTGTCAATGAGATTGGATCAAGATGGCAAGCGTGGAATTGGGCTCTTGAGAGCCGACCGTATCCTTTTACCGTTTTGCTTCATTGCTTATTTGCGCACTTTAAATGAAGGTTCATTCTTATATGACTTTGATTGCTTATTGGGTGGTATACCACTGGGCTTTGGCTCATTCCGTGTTATTTGTTTTCCTTACAGGAATATAATTGCTTTTGAAAATGGACTGGATAGTCAATTGCCATACTGAGCTTGTAAATGTCTTTTGTATAGCTCTTGAAGTGAAACCCTAATGTATCACGGGATTCATTTCCTTTTGATAGGCAAATCGAATGTGTACTTCCTTAGTGAATGGTTTTGGCTTGCCGTTGTGGCTTGTAAATGGCTAATGTTATGTTGTATATGTTTTTCGATGCTTGGTTGGGTTTCGGACGGGTCGGTTACTATTCATGGCCGACTCTGGAGTTCGTTTCTTTTATTTTGGGATATTTTGTCCTTTTGCCTTGTTGCGCGCGTTATAAGTTTCAAACGTGATAGATCGCTTTATACTGCACCGTTAGTCCTGGCGAGAGCTGGGCAGGCAGTCCGCTAACCTCTTTGGTTCGCCTTAGGGGAAGGTGGGGCTGTCACAAAAAAACACGTGGCATTCTCAGCCCATGCCAGCAAGAATGAAATGGGAATATCAAAGCAAATTTCTTTCTGTTAACCAAAAGACCCTCAATTAATGGAGCAGAAAATCGAGAATGCCCTTTATAGACCGGACGAAATTATTGCCCCTCATAAAGTCAATATTTACGTTGAAATCGGACGAAAGACACTGTTCAAAAGAGGCATTCACGCCTTATATATACTAGTGCTTGGGGCCACGCCTAGCGTGGCCTTGCCCCGATATAGTTATTTTTTGGTTTTGTTGTGTTAAGCAGATGCATTTGTGAATTTTAGGGGCCCATGTGTAGTGTGTGTGAGAATTGTTGTCAGACGTTCTATTTGTTTTTTTTTTAAGCAACGGTATAACTTACTCTATCCTAATCTATGGAGGGAGGGGGAGCTTAAGGAGGCTGTGATAAGAGGTTAGTGGGTATACAGACCCAACTAGGCCAAGGAAGTGCTATGGCACAACTCTTAAATTTTTTTCGCCGCAGGTGAGGTTTGAACCCTCACCTACAGCCGAAGGAGGGACTTAAGTCCCTCCCTGGTGGCCACTGAGCCATTGGCCCAGTGGTTTAGACGTTCTATTTGTTGGATTGAGTGAAATATGATATTGGGTGCAAGGTAGAATAAAATATAGAGTGATTGTTTGGCTAGGTGGCATGGGTTTTTGAATACATTGGGTGCATGGGTGCCAAGTTTCTTTAACATGGCTGGCATCTATTATAGTGTTCAAAATATTTGTGACGAGTATGAAGAATGCTTGATTTTTTTTCCATATATATAAGTGAATTGTATTATGTATTAGGATCATTTCATTGTAGTAGTTGAGTTTTATTTGTAAGAAACGTAATTTGTAACTTTGTTATTTAGGTGAAATTGTCTTTTAAATTTAGTACTATGGAGCAGAATGTTGTGATTTTTAATCGGTTAAATGATGTTATCTATGGATGGGTTCTTCGAGTAGTTCTTGTTGAAAAAAGTCTTATTCGGGATAGTCGTAATATGGGTCGGAATCTTATGGCGTTACGAAGCTAAGACATATACCAACATTTCTTATGAAGACCTCCAAAACCAAATCATACATTTTCATGGTCAAAAATCAACATCTTAGAGAAAATGGCAAACTGGCCGTGAAACAGGGTTAGGGGCAGTCAAGGGTATTTCGGTCATTTCACATGCTACAGTACTCCAATCGATCTGAAATTTTGTAGATAGCTAGCTAACTCATATATCTACAACTTTCATGTTTTGTCCAATAGCTGGTTCGGTCTAAAACATGGATAACTTTGCAGTCCAAGTTAAGTCCAGAAACATGGTAAACGGAAATTACACTTCTAAACTAACCCTTGTATAGAACCACAAGTACACATACGAATCATAAGATATACCACATATCTAATTAGGCCACAATGCCCCTTCAATATGAGCCAATTGATAGCTCCAAAATCAATCATAATTAAGCCCCAATTCGAAACCCTAACATTGATATTGACCTACACAAGCTGGAATTTCCGTAGGCAAGTGAAACTAGCACATATAACCTCAATATTTCACATAACAAAACTCTCAAATGCTCTCAAAGATTGGACAGTATTTCCCCTTAATTTCCTTATTTTCCATCCTATATACAACACCAATACCATCTCAATTCAACCACATTTTCACATACAAATCATAAGTTATAAAACACACCTAATTAGGGCCACAACACCCTTAAATCTTAACCAATTAAGAGCTCAATAACCAACCATAAGAAAGCCCCAAATTTGAAATCCTAAAGCTGAAATTTTCTGCACAAAACTGAAATTTTCCGCAAACAACCACAATTAACACACAAAGGCTCCATTTGACACCATATCAAGCTATCATTCTATGGTCAACCAACCATTATCATATAAAATCAGAAAATTCACTAATAAATCAGAAATTTATCAAACTCTACTTTAAATCATAAAATTATCCACAAAACCACATATTTAGCTACTATAAGTCACTAATTTACCATTATTAGAGCAAAAGGGAATTTTCCAAGTAAGGTACCTTATAAACTCAAGAAAGATAATAGCTTAGAGCTTCTTCTCCAAAAATCACTCAACCAAAAGCTTTAAACCTCCTTAGTACACACTTGTATGGAGTAGTTTCCAAAACCATCAGTGAAATCTCAAGATTTGAGCAAAGATTGAAGCTAGCAAAAATGAAGAAATCTCTCTTGTTTTTCCTCTCTAGAGAGCCGGGCAAGAGGGAGCAAAAATGAAGACCAACTTCAGCCAAAACAAGATAAGAATGAAGGAAAACAGCCAGTCAAACTTGGCTGCCGACTGTGACAGGTCACAATCCGGCCAGAATCTGGCCGAATTTCCGGCCAGATTCAAGGCAGTGGCTGAACAATTTTTTTTTCAAACGGCCAACCCAATCCGGCCAATAACTGGTTGGATTTGCGGCCGGATTCTGTAAAAGTCCCAAGCAACCTAAAAAGGGGTGAATTAGGTTGACAAAAATTATAGCAAGTAAAGACCAAATTTTCACCCAATATTTAACCAAAATAGTTTAAGTAAACAAGCATTCAAACAAATACAATAACAAGAGATATAAGAAAATTAAGCCACACAAACAAATAACAAAAAAAGAACAATAAAGTAAAAGGATTGCAAACCAATCAAACTCCCAAACTTGGAGTTAAATCAACCAAGTAGTTTCTTCAATTGATGGTAATACTAATCAACTTGTACAAGTGAAGGCTCACTCCTTCCTCACCCTAAAAGCCGTTACTTGATCTAAGAAGTTTTACAACTCTTCAAGTTAACCCTCAACTAGTTACAATCGAAAGTTCACCCAACAAATTAAGAGTTACACATGACAAAACTAAAGTCAATTCTGATTTTCTCAACAAAGCAATAAAACAGATAAAGCTCCATTTTATTGGCATTAGTCCTATGATCATCAGTAGGAACCAGCAGATTTATATTGATTGTAAAAATGATTAGATTTTGAGAACTAAGATCCTCCAATTTGGCCTCAGCAGGTATGTTAAAGTAATATTGAAAGTAGGCCATTAGTTTTTCAACTTGAAAATGGTGATAAGTAGTTGGAAATTCTTTATATGAGAAAAAATTTACAATTTTACTACGACAGCCTTCTTCAATTTTTGTTTTCAAAACTAGATTAACAATATCAGGAGTAAGAAGAATGTCTACGCCATTAGCACGTGAGATAAGTTCAGTATGAGAACTAATCTTCCTAAGATTGACAAAAAATTGATATAGCATTTCAGGGTAGTATGTGTTGGGTAGAGACATAGTATGAAACTATTTTTGGAATTCGAAAAACTTAAGAACAGCCATGTAGCCATCTAAAGTTAAGGAACTTGATAAATCTGAGGCTAAAAAATCCTATCATGAATCATCTCTAATTCCTTTTTAAAATTTTCCTTTTCCCTATTGTATAATTTTAAAATCAGTAATACTAACCTATTTGTGTGGCTATTAGAATCACAATATCCTCAATTGAAATTATCCCCTTGCCGTACACCCCTGCTAGATCTAAAAATCCATGAGACACCCCGTTAATTAGAATTGAGAACCAGACATTCGAAACTAGGCGCCATACCATGTCTATAAATCTTTTCCCAAAACTAAATCTCCGCAGAACAGCAATAATATGCATCCAAGACTTGCGATCATATGCCTTCGTCATGTCCAACTTTAAAGCCACATTACTCCCCTCGACTTCTTACCAATGTCCGTCACCAGCTCCTGGGCTAACAAATAATTTTTCGTGATGGCTCGCCCTTTGACAAACCCCGTCTATTGAGGGGAGATGAGTTTTGGTAAAATCGAAGCTACACGGACCACCAATATCTTGGAAATCAGTTTATTAAAGAAATTACAAAGGCTGATCGGTCGAAATTTGGAGAAATCTTGGGGATTCAGAACTTTTGGAAAAAGCACTATAGAGGTAGAAGTTACAAGCCGAGGTAACTCTGCTCCACAAAAGAAACTCACCACTGCCCTATGGACTTCACTAGCAATGATGTCCCACGCAAATGTAAAGAACCTGCCCGTATACCCATCCGGGCCTGTAGCACTATCCCCATCCATTGCAAATACAACACGTTTGACTTTCTCCAGTGTCGGCGCCTTCTCTAACATCAAATTGTCTTCCCCCGTGATCAAGGATGGAATTAAATGTAGTAGTCCACCCGAGACGTAGGTCGTGTCTCCAGAAAAAAGATCCGAAAAATGAGCGATCACCTCATTTGCTATTGCATCATCATTCTCCACCCATTGTCCATCTGCTTTCCTAATTCTGTGTATCATTTCGTGCACTCTCATCTGCTTAACCATCGCATGAAAGTATTTGGTGTTTCAGTCCCCACTACGAAGCCATTTCACTCTTGCCTTCTGCCGCCAAAATTGTTCTTCGATTGCTAGCGACCTCGTAAGTTCCGCTTGAGCTCTTTGTAGCTCAATCTGTGCCTCCTCCGATGCTTCATTTTCCACAGCCGCCTCTGCTCTCAATACTCCTGTCTCTACCTCCCGGACCGCATCAAATACATTCCCAAATGACTGCTTATTCCAATCCTGAATACCTCGCCGTGTCGCTAGCAATTTAGAACACAAGATCCGCAAGGGAAAACCCTGCATGTTCTTATTCCACGCACGTCGAATTACCTCCAATAGGTCTGGCCTTGCTGCCCATACATTCAAGAAGCGAAAAGGCCGTGGTTTATTGTCTAGTCATGATGTAAAGGAAATTCTTAGCGAAGAGTGATCCAAAGGGTGTCGTGCCAGGTGTACAACAGATATTGCCGAAGCAACATTTAGGCACTCCTCATTGATTAACAGTCTATCCAGTCTCTTGTAAATTCGAGCTCGTCCCCTCCTGTTATTACTCCAAATAAAACTCGATCCAGAAAACCCCGCATCAAAAACTCCTGCCTCCTCCATATATGTCAGAAATTCCCTTCTGCCATGGAATAAGGCCGTCCTCCACAATTTTCATGGGGAGTTGTTACCACATTAAAATCACCTCCAATGCACCAAGGAGAAGCATTTGATTTATCCCTCAGCAAATGGTGCCATTACTCATGACGCTCCTCCATTGTACATTTTGCATGAACAAATGAGAAGAACAGAAGACCCGACAACCACAAATGATAAATCGACAGCGTAATATGTTGAGCCGAACAACTAACAACCGAGCATATAAATGGGCTACTAAAGAAGACCCAAAGATTTTTCGAAGGGTTAACAAGTACTGAATCAAACAATAACCGCATGCGAATGTGATCAACATTACAAATGGGTTGCTTAGGTTCTGATATAGCCAAAAACTTAACATCATGTAATCGTACTAATGTACGAAATCTACGCAAATTTGGGGCTCGAGCCACCCCTCTAATATTCCATAAAAATACGTTAATCATGATGTAAATCCTGGTCAGAGTTATGGGAAGATGTTGCTGACCTGAGCTTTCTATCAGATGGCTGACGGATGCGAGCACCCATTCCCCTTAGTTTGGTGAAATCGTGTAAGCCCCCAGCATGATCAATGTTCAGTTCCACTACGAATGAAGCTGACTCATTTTCAGGTATGGTCACCATCCTTGGCGATAGGTTGCCCGCAACCCAGGGTAGGTGGATGGCCCTTCCTTCATCCGTATCCATGTTCGTGTCTATCGGCACTTGCTCGGTTCCTGCAAAATCCGAGGAGGTAACCCCTCCATGCATGGCGTGCATCTCAATGTCATGGAGATGATCTTTGCGCTTCCAAATGATCCCGCCAGTTGGGTGCGGCAATGCCGATTTAGTAGAGGCTTTCGCTACTGATCCAGCGTTAACATGGCTTGCATCCACCACCTCCGCACGCCTGAATGGTGTTGGGTAGGAGGCTGCTCACCCTCACGCAAGTCAAGCGCCTCGCACAAGTCACTCAAAAGAGGCAGTTCACTCTCCCCGTCGACCGTCACTATGGAGAAAATGTGCCCCTGGAGTGCGCCTTTCTCATTGCGCTCCTCCTGTTGCGCATCAATCGGCCGAACCTTTGTTGCGGCCTGCTCGGAAGAAATGTTATCCCGCTGGTTCCCCGCATCACCCTCAGACTTCTGCCCCGTCGACGACTTGGGAGCCTGCCTCTCCTGAGTTTCTTTTCCTGCATCCAGCTGGACATGAAGCGGTACCCGTCTGTCACCAGAAGTGTCATTTGTCTCCTACACCACAGCAACGCTTGTCTGGCAGTGCACGTGTGATGAGGGGTTGGCTGCAGCCTGAGTCGACACCCAAGGCTGCGCATTGGGCTTCGACACCCCGTGCTCCTTAGCGTTCCTCTTGCAGTCGGCCACCGTATGGCCCAGGCACCAGCACCCAGAGCAATATGCAGGCAGGTCCTCAGGCACAAGTTTTTGCTAGAAGCCAGACTCTCCTTCCACTGCCACCCAGACTCTGGAGGAAAGCGGTTTTATCAAATCCACTTCCATGTAGACCCGCGCCACGCTTGGCCGCGTTCCAGAAGCTGTGGCTGCATCCTAGAAGAGTGGCTTCCCCACAGGACTAACAATCGAGTAAAGAGAATGTTTGTCGAAGTAATGGACCGGCAACGAAGGCAATGAGAATCACACTGGAGCTAGGGAGGACTCCTTATGAACGTGGAAGTCTCTCGTCCATCGGAAAACTTGCATAGGAAATTTGCCCAGCTGCAAAATCCCTCGTGTCTAGATTCTGGTAAAGTCCGATTCTGCCGTGCATCTCAACAACACATCACGATAGTCCAACAGGCCAATGGTTACCTGGTCCTTCAAGTTGAGCGTGGAGAAGAACTTCCGTATCTCCTCCAGTGATGGTCTGCCATGGGAAAATTTTCCCACTAAGGCTTATCGAAATGGTGTAGCGAGTTTTTCTGCCTCAGTTTTAGGGAAGAATACCGTTGCCTTTCCTTTGTAGGAAGTCCCTTGTCGAAACTGAATGGGTGAGGCGGGTGGTTGGGTAAACAGTTGGGCAAAGGACTTCCTTGTAGATAGGGAGTCCTCTAGCCTTTTATTCGGAGGCTGAAAGTCAAGCATGGTGTCCAGTCGTAGCCCCTGGAGATGGTTATTTTAGCAGCCCCTGATATGTCTTAGAATCTCCTATTTCTGCTAATTTGGACATTTTCTCAAACATGTGGAAGGCAAGGTTTTAGCTCACATGTTTCTTGAAAATTGTCCAAATATAAACCCCAAAAATTTTTGCCAGCAATCAAATATACAACAATTGAATGGGCTGAATAATTCTTTTAAGGATGATGTTGTATGTGTGTAGGTGTGGCCAGGGAGAAGAAAAGACCTTTAAGAGCTGAGGTGGCTAATGTCCTTGAGGTCCACCTTACTGGTTGAGCTCGTCAGTTTCATTCGAATATCTTAAAAGAGCTTAGTGAGGTGATTCCCACATTGTACTCCTTCAAGCAATGAATCACAACTTCACTCGTTCACTCTTGAACACCACTAATCATGAACTGAGATTCTATAAATTTCAATCCAGATCAGTGAGACTTGGACCAAGGAATCCGAAGACCCTTCCACAACCATTTGGTACCAGGATATCGCCCCTAGCTGATAAATGTCACTTCAATTCATAACCTTAATTTAACCCTAAATACGATGTTTAGTCTTAAATTCAATGAGTCAAATACATCAATTTAATGATCGTAGCATTATGTCTAAATTCATCCTCCGAACTAGTGATTCTTTTTTATGAGTTAACTTATATGTAATCCAATGTTTTTGCTGATCTTTGTTTTCTATATTTTGGTATTAAAATTAATAATAAATAAAAAAGAAATGGCTCAAAACCACTACTAAATTATGATAATCCTACTATTCAAAAAATTCATAAACTCTAAATGAATTATGTTAACATTTTCTTTTCTATCTTATAAATTTAAATCCACAATAAAATACCATCAAAAGTATCCTATCATAGTGATAAAATTATTATTATAGTTGTATACCAAATGGTAGGTATGGATATGAAAAATTTGGTACCTTTTTTCTCATAATTATACTAGATAATCTTATAATTATATAGGAAAATAAATTAAAACTGATTACACAAAGGTTTTTTTGGGTATTCATTTAAAAATGTGACCAAGTCAATATTATTTTAAGGTTTAGTTACTAAAACTATCAAATCAAAGGAGATAGGTGTAATTTTTCAAATCTCAGGGGAGTTCAATGAAATTGTCAGAAACCTTAAGAGAGGTTTCTGAAATTATCCCTAAACTATAATGAATGCACAAGTTTAATTTTCCAGAAAGTGCTAAATGCACTTTTTGCACCATAAACTATAATGAATATGTAAGTTTAGTTTTCCAGAAAGTGCATTTAGCACCTTCCCCGCAGATGTATATTCGGTCATAAAATTAGACATCCCCTCCTACGGTTTCTAGGCACCTCAACCTCCCTTTGGCTTCTCTCTAAACGCTCTCTAAGCATGCATTTCTCTTCATCTATTTTCAATTGAGCTTTTCGGGCAGCTGCCTCCGCTTTCAAGCGAGCATCTTGCTCATCTTTCAATTGCTGTTCAAGTCTACGTCTTGTATCCATCAGCTTTGTCTCAACCTGTACAACAAGACCAAGACAATATTGAAATGTTTTCAAAAGTATCCATCCAACTGCTTAAATTCGTGCACCCTAATGCACGAGTCCTCGTTTCAAGCAAAGACAACTCAAAATCCATCATTTGTGTTCCCAGCACTCAAATCGAAAGTTCAGTTAATCATATCTTTACAACAAATTTGTCAAAAACCAACAAAATATCCCTCCATAGCATTGCATGCAAAATATAAAGTCAGGCTACATACATAAACGGGGGGAAAACCCATCAAATACCGATCCTGAAAGTGAGAACACTATCACTATGTACTATTAACTACGAAATAAAAGTTATTTGAAGTACACCAGCTATACATTCATAAACAAGAGACAATCGGAATGAAAACTCTGATTACTAAAACTCCTAGGATATCTTTTAGAAGGCAACAGACTGTAGCAATATTGATTGAATATTCCAACAATCAAGGATCAAAGATAATGAAAGATAGCAAATTTTAGCTCCGATAAAGAAAACACCAAATGAGTTTAGGGGAATCTCATTTGTGACGCCCTCTCAATTGTGATCAATATCCGCAATTTAAATAGCCACATAGTTTCATCTCCATTCAAAGGGTGTTTGAGCAATTTTTTCCTTATATGATTGAACATTTTAGTGGAGAAAAGACCTCGGTGGGTGGCCTTCATTGATAGTTTTCCGTTCGTGATCAAGTATAAGACCGGAAAGAGCAATGTGGTTGCCGATGCACTTTCTTGAAGGTACACTCTCATTACCACTCTTGATTCTAAACTCCTTGGATTCGAGTTGATTAAAAATGCTTACACTAATGATCCAGACTTCGGAGCTATTTTTGATGACCTTCCACGGTCAAACCGTGAGAATTACTAATTTCTCAAGGGTATTTGTTCTTTAAAGATAAATTGTGCATACCTGTTTGCTCCACGCGAGAGCTACTTGTTAAGGAAGCATATGGTGGAGGTCTTATGGGCCATTTCGGAGTCGCTAAAACACTAGCTATCTTCCAAGAGCACTTCCATTGGCCCAAAATGAAGTGCAATGTGGAACGCATGGCTCAAAGGTGTGTGACTTGTCACCATGCCAAATCTAAGGTAAACCCCTATAGACTCTACACTCTATTGCCCATTCCTACTACTCCATGGGTTGACCTTTCTATGGACTTTGTACTTGGACTACCTAGGACTAGGTATGGTCATGACTCTGTCTATGTGGTTGTTGATCGATTCTCGAAAATGGCACACTTCATTCCATGTCATAAAATTGACGATGCCAAACACGTAGCTGACCTATTTTTTAGGGAAATTGTTAGATTACATGGTATGCCACGCACCATCGTTAGTGATAGAAATGTCAAGTTCCTTAGTCATTTTTGAAAATCTTTATGGGGTAAACTAGGAACTAAACTCTTATTCTCTACTTCTAGTCACCCTCAAACTGATGGTCAAACTAAAGTAGTTAATAAGACACTTTCCACCTTATTGCGTGCAATTATCAAAAAGAATTTGAAATCATGGGAAGATTGTTTGCCACATGTTGAGTTTGCCTACAACCGCACAGTCCATAGCACCACACACTACTCATCATTTGAAGTCATTTATGGTTTTAATCCTCTCACGCCTTTGGATTTATCACCTTTACCGGTGACTGAGCGAACTAACATGGATGGATTGAAACGGGCTGAGCAAGTGCGTGCCTTGCACCAAAAGGTAAGAGACAATATTGAGAAACGCACATCCCAATTTATTCGTCATGCTAACAAGAGTCGTCGTAAGATGATTTTTGAGCCAGACGACTCGGTGTGGATTCACATGCGCAAGGAGAGGTTCCTCGTTCAACGTCGCAACAAACTCTTGCCTAGAGGAGATGGACCTTTCCAAGTGGTGGAACGCATCAATGATAACGCATACAAATTAGACCTACCAGGTGAGTACGGTGTCCACGCTACCTTAAATGTGGCTGACTTAAACTCTTTTCTTGCAGACGATGAGCGAGATTTGGGGACAAATCACCTTCAAGAGGAGGGGAATGATGCAAGGGAAGGCTCGGCTACCTTGGAGGAGGACCGAATGGAGTTCAATGGCCCAATGACAAGGGCTCGTGCCAAGAAGCTCAAAGAGGCCATGCAAGCCCTAGTTTGTTCCACCTACGAGGGAACTAACCATGCACACATGAAAGCCGAGCTTGAGCAAGACAAAACAGTCTGCTACACTCTCATTCAAGTTCTTGAACCAAGCGAGGTGGATTGAGGAGCTCCATCTGAGGGTGTGTTTTAAGTGAGGCAATTTCTGTTTTAGTTAGGGTGTTTGGAATAAGTGCCTAATGACCCATAACCTTGTCTTATTTCACTTAGTAGATGCTTTTGTTAGTTCGACTAAGCCCACAAAGGGCCAAATGGTCGAATATCAACTTCTAAATTTTAGGGAATAAGTGAATTTGAATCACGTTAAGAAAATTATTTGCGGAAGAGCATGGTTTGCTCCTTTCCATGTGTTATGTGTGGTATCCTTTCTGCAATTAATTTCAAAAGAAAAAAAAAAGGATATCAAAATATGGTGTAGGTGATTAGGTGGAACGGAATTGCAAAATCGTACTACAAATTTTGGCTCACAAAGCTGACAAAAGCTGAACCTCAATAAATAATATATAATAGCAACATTTGTGAGAAACAGATATACTGCATATGCCAGGAAGGCTGGCCGGTGGGCAGTGGCCACAGAAACCTCTGGTTTTTGAGAAGTGGCCTTTGAAAAAAACTCTGTATAACTAAGCAACATCCACTTTAGCCATGCAAACAAAATACAAGCGAAAGATGTAAATAAAACCAGAACAAGCCGGGCGTCCAGCTGCAGACCCTTCCTGATGATGATGATGATGATCGGAATCAACCTTGGACTCGTGCTTGACTTTGAGCCACAGCTTCTTTGTCCTCTGACCAAAAGTTTCTTTCTTGCTGAACTTATAACTCCTCAGATACCTTTGCCTTCCAACGTTAATGTTGTTGTTAGGGGTGGCCATGGGAGATGAACAAGAGGGGCTGCCTAAGTAGCCTTTGTTCATGCATATTGCTCTCAGGAATTCTCGGTCAGCTTCTGCCCACTGCTGAAGCTTTGCCGGGCTTAGTTTGACAGGAGATTGGGCATCGATGCACCCAGCAGCAATACAACCGCCTGAGTTCTTCATCATCATCTCTCCATCTTCTCTCTCCTCATAGCCGACCAAACACCCTCCTCTCTCTAACTCCATTGCTTCAAAATTTCTGCTCACTAATCTCACTCAAAACCACCCCAAATCATCTCCAAATTCAACCAAACTTGCACCACACCTAGCTTGACACTTGAGGAGCATTTTGAGCTGCAAACAAGGGCTGGAAATCACGGTTTTTCTGGGGTAATAGAGGGCCGAAAATTCTGCTGAACATCAACCCAAAGTAAGTGATGATCCACTCTTGGAAACTTGAAGTTTGGAAGCTATCTTACCTTGTTAAGTTCATGCATGCATTTGGTTAGCTTGATATGGATGTAAAATGTGATAGTGGGCTCTTTGTATTCCCACACTTGGGTTGTTGTTGCTGATTTGAGGATCAATGTTGGATTTAATGGTAGTTTAATGGTTATAATGATGAATTTATGGAGTGTTATTGTTGGGAACTCAAGTAGAGGTCATGACCAGAAATTACCGAATCTGCCCCTGTTTTGTTCGGCCATGATAAGGCCCATTTTTGGTGATTTATTGGCATGATCCTGATGTGTATATGTTATATTATGTGTGTAGAAATTTTCGTTGGAAAACATTAACGATTGGATGGGCAAATGAATTTATTCATGAACTAGGCATGCTGGAAAATTATTTTCGGGTAAAACTGTCCAGTGGTCGTATTTTGGCCATAACTCTGTCCTCGGGTGTCGAAATCAAGTGCCGTCGGTGGCGTTTGAAACTAGACATTCCTAGATTTAATTTGAGATAAAATGCACATTCTGATTCTTTGTGAGTGATCCGAACCAAACGTTTTAAGTTAGCTGTCCTGTCTCTCGGATTTGCTGGAATGGCTTGTTGAGGCAGCAACTTGAGGCTCAATTTTGAGCTGGTTGCTTGCCGAATTTCAGAACATTTCCTTCTGTGAAGTTTTAGTCCCGTGAATGTATTTTCTAACGCCTTAAACCATGCCTCATTCCGAGTTAAATTGATTGAGTTGTGACTAAAACAAGAGGACTGCCCTGTTTTGGAAAAACGTAGTATTTGGACTGATTTGGGGCAAAACTTGGGAATGATTTTATTAATTGAAGTTCTTGATGGTCATCACTTACCAAAGGTATCATGGATGAGTCTTAGACCTTTGTTTCACAAATGAACCATGTTCGGATAGTTTTCTTGGTTAAACGATTTGAAATTGTGAAATGAAAGTCACAAGGCAGATTGCCTTAGAATTTTTCCTGAACTTTGGTTGACTAATTAACTACCTTCCCGAGGGTATTTTTCCCTGAAATTTGATAGAGGAATACCTTACATATAGGAGTAAAATACTGCCAATTTTGGCACCAATTCAAGTTCGTTTCGATACCGAATTAAATTGCTAGTGTTGGAGGTTCAAAACTGGAAATTCTTCTTCAGTCTTGAATCTTCCTCAACTTTGAGCTACCGTATCTCGGTACTCGAAACTCCAATTCTTGATCCGCTTGTTTTGTTATAAACCTCACTTGTAACACTAATTGAGCTGTAAATTTCAGAGGCCGGTTTGCAACATGTGAATCGTGCCGAATTTCCAAAATTGGCCGAAATCCAACTTAATTCTGCCTTGTACGCCGAACCTGTACCTTCAAGCTCATTTTTGAATACCTTCCACTTAGATTCATGGAAAAGTGTCTTTTAAGAACTTTTAGTACTTTCTAAGAGGTTTCCAACGGTACCAAGTTTTATAATTTTGGACCTACTGAGTGCAAGATCTGATTTTTCTAAATTTGACGCACAAAGCTGAAATTTGCTGATTTCTTAGAAAATGAAATTTTGAAAACCTGTTACTCCTTCTTGATGATAATTGATCGCTTTAAACTTGATTTCATGAAGGAAATCAGTTTTTCTTGTGTTAATAAAACCTCACTTTTGAACCTTTATTTTGAGTGGCTAAGGTTCTTGGTTTGAGGTATTGACTAGTCCAAATAAGCGTAACTCCTTTCTTGATTAATACGTGATTGTGAGTGAAAAATACTTGTTAATTGCTTCAGGTGCTCAAGCGAGTCTTGAAAAGAATCCCGGAGGGGACAACTAAAGATTTTCTCGCTCAATTACTTTTGAATTGGTGAGTGTCAAGTGCCTGACTTGTCGTGTTTACTTGATTTACCTGCTTATATACGTGAATATCACTTGATGAGACGAGTGTGTACTTTATCGCACTCGCTCTCCTTTACTTGAACTTTACTTGTATTAACTTGGTTTTCAAAGTCGATTGAGTGAATCTCGTCGACTAAAATATACCCGTTTTCGTGTGCGTGTCGTGTTGCAATGCATGTCGTGTATGTCGTGCGTGTCTTGTTGTTGGGTGGAGTGAACCTCCTCGACTTATGGGGACGCCCAATTCTCTTAACCAATCTTACAACTCGAGCCGGCATGGGCTTGGTCGAGAAGTTTGATAAACCAAGAGAGTAACAAAACACAACTTGATCTTTTGAGATCTTGTTCGGCATACTCGTGGAGTATCGCCCTTTCCGTGCGTGTTCAAAAATCAAAACTTGATCTCTTGAGATCTCGTGTGGCATACTCGACGAGTATCGCCTTTTTCGTGCGTGTTTGGTTTCGGATCCGAGAGGGTGGAATGTTGGTCGGAGGAAGTAATAAGTGAAGTTTCTACGGATAAAATACCCACCAGGATAACGGAGTGTCATCACGAGGGGGTATCGGATCGAGCCGTGGCGAAGCAAGAGGAAAATAGCTCCTGAGAGCTCCTATATCCTTGAATTGTTTCTGTTTATTTTTCTCGCTCGAATTGTAAATTACTTGAATATTGGGATTGTTATTTGGACAACGTGCTTGCATGTGTGTTTTCTTGGCCTCACGAGCGTTTCGCTCACCCCGTAGATTTGTTTTCCTTAACAGGAATGGATGGAGTGAAACTCGTTGGAACCCTTTGGATGTACTTTTGTATTAGGGTTTCAATTGTAATTGACTAGACATTTTGGCTATTGTATATATTTGGGAATTGATGTATCTTTTGGATCCTGACGTAAGAATTGGATAACGGATGTATTTTGAACACGTGGTACAAGACTTGGATATTCGTTTATGGAAGCGATTTTTCCTTATTAGACTGGTATAAATTGTTATATATTGTTAAGTTTGAATTGATTTGTCTCGAGTCCTGGCGAGAGCTAGGCAGGCGTTCCGCGGATACCCTTGGGTTCGCCCTTGGGAGAAGTGGGGGCGTCACAGTTGGTATCAGAGCTTAGGCTTTAGATCTTTGTAGTGTATCCTAGGCTTAAAAGTTTAGGATACCGGACTGTGGGACTGGTTTGAAAGTTAAGTGACTACTTGTAGGAAAAAAAAAATCAGAGTAACTTCGCGTGGCCTCTGCACGGAGTGAGTTTGGGCCAAGACGTGATATGGTCCCAATTATGTGAATATGTATAAAAGACTAAGTACTCTTCTTGTGCGTAAGTTGTGAACTATGAAAGTGGTAAGTGTAAAACCTTTATCATGCTATTTGAGGTAGATAGATATGTACGTCAGGTAGGGATCTTAAACTTTGTTAATTTGCACTTGGGAGCGTACGGCCTGAGTTGTAAATTCTCTTAGTTCTGGATTCTTGTACTTGAGTACTAAATACTTTTTCTGAGAGAATACTTGTGACTTCGAAAGGGATATAGTCTCGTATATTATAGTGTGAATAAAAATCATAAGTGGTTTTGAGATAAATTCTGATGGCAAAGGTCAGAGCCCGGAGGATTCTTGTATTGGACTTGAGATCTCCATTATGGGAAATGAACGAGAAAAAAAAACTAGACCCTTTTGACTGATATAGTTAGAATTGTCAGGGGTGATGCTAAGTGTTGAGGCCATTGTATTTTGCATGACTATATGGCCTACTTTTGGGGCACTTGTTTGACTTTAGTCTTCTGTGAGTAAAAGTACTTTTGTGGCACCTGTGTACTATATTTTTGTGATCTTCCCTGACTTGCTAATTGTATGGATTTTGACATGTTAATGAATGTAAATTATTATTATTTTCAATGTTTTCGCAATTGGCCCTTGTTTCAAGTATTTTCTCGCGTAATTGATTTATTTCTTGCACTAGGCATACTTAGGTTATGGAAGGGCTAAGAAGGGGTCGAGGCCGTGGGCGAGGGACTGGACAAACCCAACCTCAAGGGGATGAACAAGGATCGGCCACTAGACCGACCCAATGACAAGAAAATATGGAGGTTAACCAAATGGCTACTGCCATTAATAGGATGACTGACATCCTAGAACGATTAGCTGAGAGACAGGAACCAGTGCCAGTTAACCAACCTGGGGGCCAGGATAGAGGGGAAGATAGAGCCTTAGAGAGATTCTTAAAGTTCAACCCGCCTAAGTTCATTGGTGAGCCTGATCCTGAGGTAGCGGAGAATTGGCTAGAAAGAATGACTAATATTTTCGCAGCCCTAGATTATGCGGAGGAGAGACGAGTAACTTTTGCTGTCTTTCAGTTTGAGGGTGCAGCACGTGCTTGGTGGGATATGATAAGGGGAAAATGGGAAGGATTTCGGTCCCCTTATATATGAACTGGTTTGACTTTATAAGCCATACTTTGAAAATATCCCAAATAGTTATGTTCTCAATAAATGTGATGGATAAGAATGGGTTGGAGAACATAAGTTGGTGACTCATTTGGTAGACTGAACCATTTATTATCCCAGGTGTGAATTTCGAGGACGAAATTCATTTTAAGGAGGGGTGGATGTGAGGACCTGAAAATTTTCTTATTTTTATAGAATATTACTGGGTTATTTAAATAATTATTCACTCATTTTCTCCGAATTATTTGTTTTCGACCATTTTAAATCCATTTATATGGAACAACGTCTCTTTTATAGTTTTAAAACGTTTTATTGGAAAATCTACTTTTGAAAATTCCTTTAGTTCGGAATAATGAGTGCACGTTTTCGAGGCTATACTTGGATCTGGAGTGTATTAATATTGGAGAATTAAGAATGATCAATGGTAGATTAAGAAAGGCTAATTAAGGAATTAATACTCGACTCATGTGAGGATTCACAAGAAATTTATTTATTTTGAAACCCTAATTTGGGCTTATTTAATGATTTAATTGTCCATTTATTCCGAATATTTTTTTCTAGATCTATTGAACCTAATTACATGGAATTATAGCTTCATTATATTTTTAAAGTGACTTGATTAAAAATTTAATTTTCGGAAGCACGTTTAGTGAGAATAGTGTATAGTGCTTGGAAATTTTAACCGATTGAGAGTGCAATAAGCTTGCAATATTGGAGACTTATACAATGGACCTAAATTAGGTATTTTTAATGTTTAAATACTCAAGTGATAGTTATTTGTATTATCGTTATAAGAATTTCTCGGAGGTTTCGCGTTATAGCGTTAAAATTGACGGTACGCGTTTTCACACGCGCGACTTTATTTGAGGGACTTTAGACCCTTATTTCGGGACAATTAAGAGTGAATATTATTTATATGAACATAAGTGCACGACCTCCTCTGGATAAAACTCCCCTTGAAGCTCCATGGGTCCTCATTCCTCCCATTCCTCTTTCCATTTTGGAAGGCTATGTACACTTACTAGTCTGTCCAGAAGTATGACTAGAAAAGTTCCTCTTCCTATTGTTGAAGTCGCTAACTTGCATTCTTGCACTCTCGACCATTTGTGCTTTCTTTAGAGCCTCTTTGATACCCCGGCTTTTAGGATATTACAATTTCTCTATTTTATTTTTGTTTTAAGACATTGTTTTGTTTTAAAGATTAGAAACCCAACTTGTACTCAAAACCCTAGTTTTACTTGTGACTAACAGGTTTTCTTAAATCTCTCATATTTACTTGTGACTAACAGGTTTTCTTAAATCTCTCATATTTTAGTCGAAACCCTAATTTTAATCTATGGAATTGTAAAATCCCTTATATTTTTCTTAAAATTCCCTTTTATTTGGCATTTATTACCTTTTAAAAGCCTTACTACTCATTCACCCCACAATAAGTGCAAACAAACATAGAATCAAGGGTTTTGCCGTTTGTTTTCTTGTTAGCGTAAATTAGGGTTTTTACGCCTTTTCGTTGTGTGATTACTCGTTACGGAGTGTGTACTAAATTTGGTAGTTAAGAGTGAGTTTTAGATTAAAAAAAATGTGTGATTAGAAGTGTTAATAATAATTGAGGAATCATGAGTGAAAACACTAGTACGGGCAAGTCAAGGAAAAACGGCTTGAACCGACTCGCGCCGTTTGTACCGGTTGAAGGCACCGTGTGACGGCCCCACCTCACCCTAAAGCGAACCAAAGGGTTCGGCGGGCCGCCTGCCCAGTTCTCGCCGGGACTCAGTCAGTCACTACAGTCCTCAAACAAATTACAATATAAATCTCAAATATTACATCAAATTTCCCAAGAATTACATGTCATAAGCGAAGCGGAAACAATTCCCAACTATACATAAAATGATTCCAAATCCAAACTGTACAAGATATATGCCATCCAGTCACGTGAATAAGTACTACAAGCCTTCCTTCGCCACGAGCCCTGTAGAGGGGAATAAAATATTTTTGGGGTGAGCTAAAAGCTCAGTGAGTAACCAATAAAATCAGTAATCAAATATATTTCACAATAATGCATTTCGATGATGTCATGATTCCAAGATCAAATGTACGTATTTTTGCTCTGGTGAGCCAGTGAAATCATTGCACTTAAACATCCAACGCTCAAATAGATCAGATAACAGATAAACAGGAATGAGGAGCCATCGTGCTCCAAATAACTAGTAAACAGATAGTGGAGACGTTGGATCTAAGCACACGAATTCCCAAGAACTCATTTGAGCCAAATCATGTTATGGACTCACATGCGCGCACACATGATATGCAATTGAGTAACAATGCAAGAAAACATTCAAAAGTAACTTTGCAATAGTTTTGGAGATCACTCACCAACCACGGCTCATAATCCTCATCCATCGTAGACAGTTTCCTCGATCAAGTCCAAGGCCTTCAACTCAAACTCAAAGCAATCAAATGCTTTCAAAGATCGGACAGCATTTCCCTACATTTCCTTACTTTTCCATCCTACAAGCAACACCATTTCATCTCAAATCAATCACATACACATCATAGACTATCAAATACACCTTTCGGCACAATATCCATAACTGAAGTTACACTTATCAGATTGAAACGAATCTTATGGCGTTTCGAAGCCAAGACATAACCCTACATTTCTTATGAAGACCTCCAAAGCCAAATCATGCTTTTCATGGTCAAAAATGGAAAACTCCACGAAAACAGAAATCTGGGCGCGAAACAGGGTTCATGGACAGTCAAGGGTATTTCGGTCATTTCACATGCTACAGTGCTTGGATCGAGCTGAAATTTTGTAGGCAACTAGTTAACACCATTTATACAACTTTCATGTTTTAAACTAAGCCTGATTCGGCCTCTAACATGCCCAAATAAATCCGGTCAGAACAGGGCAGATTCAAACCCTAAACCTGGAATTTCGTATCAAACCAGAAATTTTCCGCAAATAACCGCAATTGATGCACAAGGGATCCATTTAACACACTTTAGAGCCATCAATCCAAAGCCAACCATAATCATCATATGAAAACAGAAAAATCCCAAAAAAATCACAAATTTAACTAACTTCACTTTAATCCATGAAATCTTCCATAAAATCACCTCTTAAGCCAACACAAGTCACTACTAAACCATTATTAAGAACAAAGAAAGGATTGCTAGACATGATACCTTGAAATCTCAAGAAAGGTGATGGCTTAGTCCTTTCCCTTCTCTAATCACTCCACCACTACCTTCAATCTTCCTAGGCAAGTGACTTTTATGGAGGAATTGGCAATTCTATTGGTTAGAATTCAAGATTGGAGTAGGAAATTGGAGTGAAAGATGAAGGTTTTTCTCTCTCTCTTGCTCTCCAAGTTTCGGCCATGAGAAGGAAGAAATGGCTTGGTTTTTTTTGTCAAATTTTGGTTTTAGTAAAGTTGAGGTAAGATGGTCAAAAGTCCAACTTTGAATAAGAAGGTGACACATGTCACCTTTTGGTTTTAAAACTTATCTTTTTGTCTCTCTAATACTAATCCATATACGTAACATCTAATTATCTCTTAGCACCTTGGAAAATAATATCACTTAATACAAAACTCCAACAAGTTATCAAAAATATATTGCATTTACCGCACTAGCGGGTCCCACGTCCAAAATACACTTCAAAATTAACGTGGACTAACTTGTATCAAGGAAATGATTTGAAAACTATATTTACTCATAAAACTGTATAGGAAATTAATATATTGAAGTCAGGTACAAAATTATAGACAAGAAAATAAAATAATGTCTCGAAAATATACAAAATTTTCGGGTTCTCACACTCATTCTTTCGGGGCGTCACAAACTCCCCTCCTTAAAAGAATGTCGTCCTCGACATTCCAACTTGCACTAATCAGATCAAAACATCCCACAAGAATCACTCAAGCATTCCAAGCAAACACTAAGAGTTAAATAACACCTACTTGTCCGCCTTTCAGTCCTACAAGAATCACTGATATTTCAAACCAAACCCACAATCCGGCATCCTAAACGTTAAGTCTAGGATACACTACAGAGCTCTGAAGCCTAAGCTCTGATACCAACTGTGACGGCCCCACCTCACCCTAAGGCGAACCAAAGGGTTCGGCGGGCCGCCTTGTGAGGACTCACAAAATTTACTTATTTAATCTCCTATTTCTAGCTCATTTAATTATTTATTTGGCCGAATGCTCCGATTATTATTTTCTAACCTTTTTAGACCTAATTAAACGTATCCATAGCTTAGTTATATTTTTAAAAGTGACTCGTTTCGAAATTTAATTCCTGAAGGCTCGTTAAGTGAAAATAGTAAATACGCGACTGGAGTAAATAATCGATTCGAGAATACAATAAGCTTGGAAAATTGGAGACTTGTGCATTAGTCTCAAAATAGGTATTTTTACATTTAAGTGTTCAAAGGTTAATTAGTTATATTACCGTCATAGGAACTTCTTAGAAATTTCATTATCTCGCGCTTAAATTGGAAATACGCGTTTTTACGCACGCGAGTAATTGAGGAACCTTAGGCCATTATTTTGGGGCTATTAAGAGTGAATAATAAAAATATGAATGCAAGTGCATTAGAGATTTAGTGCACTAGTGCAATAAACTCGCGAGGAATCGAGTCCGAAACGCACGCGGACGTGCACTACTTTAGTGGACAGCTTTGAGTACAATTGAGCCACACGTATAAGCTTACCATTAGAAGCTCATATCATCAGCATTTCCTTCCTCTCCTACGTACAAACAGCCGAGCAGCCAAGGGAGAGCTAGACCAGAAAATTCCACCACCCTCTCTCCTCAATTCCTTGCTCAATTCCCTCCAAATTTTACATGCAACCCTCAAATCACTTGGTGATCAAGATAAGCTAGGAAAGGAGCTGCCTCTCACGGTTTTTCTCCAGCTCAAAGTGACCGAAAATTTCTGTCTTGGCTCTCTAAGGAAGTAAGTAATGATCAACCACTTAATTCTTGTTTTATGGAAGATAAATTTCCCCAAAATATACAACATCCAAAAGTGTCTAGTCGATTACAATTAAAACACTATTACGAAAGTGCCTCTGGTCGGCATTTGCTTAACTTCTTCCAATCGGGTTCCTGTTAAGGAAAACAAACTAATGGGATGAGCCAATACTCAGTGAGGCCAAGAAACACACATGCAAACACATAATCCAAGTAGCAACAACAATTACACTGTATGCAAAGCTATTAAGTTCGAATAATTCACATTTCGAATAGGAAAATAAACGGAAACAATTTAAGGATACTGTAGCTCTCAGGAGCTAAATTCCTTGTAGTCGTGTCCGAGTCTTGATCACATCTCCTGTTGACACTCCGTCAACCACATAAGTATCAAATCCGTAGATACACCACTTTCTTTGAATCCCGTCACCGTTACACCCCCTTACCGGACCCGCTCATCAAAGTTTTGATAATACTCGAGTATATCATGGCAATACTGCGCGAGTAATGCCGAGCAAGATCTCTCCAATAGATCAGACTCTACGAATATCTCATGGTTTGCTAAGCTTATCGACCAAGCCCATGCTGGCTCGATTCACAAAGTTAACCAACGAGTTTGGGCATCCCCGAATACGAATATAAGACGATGAGCAACGCTCAAATCAACGATTCCAAAAAAGAAATCACAAATACGAATCACATGTACGAATCACATCCACATTACTACGTACAAGTCGAATATGAATTCACATAGCAAAATTCGAATATAATTTCATTTGAAAGAGAACGAGTGCGGTGAAGTACACACTTGTCTCTAAATTTCCAAATTCAAATAACGGATAAGAAGCAGTAAACACTTAGCAACAAATTCATGCACTTGACACTCACCAATCGAAACAAGGGAGTAAGTGCGTAAACAAGCCTTTAGGTGTTCTCTTCGAGATCCTCTTGAAGGTCTCCTTGAACACCTGAGCAAATAGTAATTGACTATCACACACCGTTATTTATAAACCCCCTTGTTACAGGAAAGATTGTACTCTTGTACAATATTAAGAAAATGTCGAAAAGGGAGCCTTAATTACTCGTAAATCGAGACTCAAAACTGGGGTTTTAAAATACAAGCGAAATATGATTTTCATCTTTGAAATCGAGTGTAAAACGATCAAGTGATATCAAAGGAAAAGGGAGAGTTTGAAAAACTCCATTTCCTTTACGTTATGAATTTTCAGATTTATTACACTTACTTTGAAAAATCGTATTTCACTCATTACAAGTCCAAAATTGGAAAACTCGGTACTGTTAGAAACTTCTTCCAAAGTATTAAAAGTTTCTAGAATACACTTTTCCATGATTCCAAACAGAAAGTATTAAAAAATTGGCTCAAAGTTGCTGTTTTATGCTTGCAAGACAGTTTCGGGTTGGTTTTCGGCAAAATTTGGAAATTCGGCAAAATTCACACAATACTAACTAGCCTTTGAAATTTGTAACTCAATTAGAGTTGCTATCTTGAGCTATTTGTAAATAAAAGCATGAATTTCGAGGTCGAAATTCTTTTAAAGGGGAGAAAGTGTATGGACTTGAAAATTTGCTTATATTTTCTTATAAATCTCTTTTATTTTGAATAAGTTAATTTATAATTCCTATAATACTAATTTACTTCCCATAATAGTTGTAATAAATAATAGAGCCGATAGTTTTAGTTTTACTTTTATAGTTAGTGTATGCTAGGGTTTTGGTGCATTGGGGTAATGTGATTAATCAGTGAGGTGTGTGTACTAAATTTGGTGAATAAAAGCTGGTATTAAGTAAGAAGAAGTATGTGATTAAAAGTGCTAAGAGTAAGTTAGTGAATCATAAGTTAAAACAAAAGTACAAAAGAATTAAGAAAATAGGCTTGAACCGACACGCGCCGTTTGTTACAAATTGAGGACACCACTTGACCAAGACTTTCTTTCCCTAATCTTCTTATTTTCCTTTTCATTTTTTTTTCCTAATTTTCCCTAAGGCTTACCGAAATTCTTGATCAAGAGAGAGGAGGAAAAGAAAAAAAAAAGGAAAAGGGATGCTTGCAAGTGTTGGCAATCAAGGGCTTGTTTGACCAAAAGCTTTCTTCCATCTTTATCATCCAAATGGATAGGGGTGTGCAAAGTTGAAAATTTTCGATTTACCGACCGATTTCGAATTGAATTCGGAATTTTGAATTCGGTAATTCGGAATGGAATTCGGTAATCCCAATTTCGAATTGGTCGAAATCGGGTCAAATTCGAAAATATAATTTTTGAAATCGGAATTACCGATTTCGAATTGGAATTCGAAATAGGAAATCGAAATCGGAAATATAATTTCGATTTCTTTTTATAATATTTATATATATAATATAATATTTTTTAAGAATATATTATATATGTAATATATAATTTATATTATATAACATAATAAGTTAATAACAATAATACTGAATCACTGATACATCTTACAATTAACAAAAATTACAAAACAACCTCGAAAAAGACAAAAACCAAAAAGTGCGAATTGCAAAACCTAATCTGTTCTTCCGCCTCTTCCTCAATTTGTCTCTCAAGTCTCACCTTCCTATCCTCCGCCTCCACCGCCAACTTCCAAACTCTGCCAGTCTTCAGTCGAGAGTAGAGACTTGAGAAGGAGCTCAACTATTCTGCCTTTAGCTTTCCTACTTCCTTTCATCTTCACTCTCTCTCACTCTCAGTTTCACCTTCATCTTCAAGCCATCTTCAAGCCCGACAGTCTTCATCTTCAAGCCATCGTCAGCCTTCATCTTCAAGGACAAATTGAGGTACGTGGGTGATTTCACTTAGCCTTCATCTATGTTTTTAGTTTATTTTTCTTAGGCATTTTATCAAACAGCTTCTGAGTAGGAGAGTTGGGGGAGTTCCTCATATAGGGCCCTCTTTTGCTGCCCTAAATAACATGCACTTTGCTTCTAGGATTTATTTCTGTGATTTGGGCCTTAATAGTAAGAAAAAGATTTTGCAATTCTGCATTTGGTAAAAGGAAGAGAGACGACGTGACTATTGCTTGTGAAGGGAGAATAATGGCTGGTCGGTTTGTGGAGGGACCTATCATGCAAGTTCATTCACTTCACCAAAATAGATGATAGATGATAGATGAATGATGATAGATCTTGTGAGACCCCAATTAGTTCTTAAGTTTGATATTAGGTGAGATTAATTATTTGTGCGGTGAAATTGGGTTTTAGGGCTAATTAGAAAACCCTAATTGGGGTTATGATTAAGACCCTAGTTTTGTATGGATCACAAGTTCGAGTTGTAGTTAAAGTTAGTTATGCTAGTGTGTGTTTTAGTGCAGGTAAGTATAGGATTTGATTCATGTTATATAGGTTAAGTAAGTTTAAAAGGTTAGAAAACCCTAAAACTAGTAAAATCTCTAATGTTATAATTTATTAGAACCCTAAGTTGGGGTTAAAACCCTTAATTTTTCCCATGGCAAGAAAGTTGTTGTTTAGTTGTTTTATGTGCAATAAGGTATGGTTAAGTCTAGGTGATTAAGTTAGTGGGGTGATCAGTAGAGAAACTAAGTAAGATTAATTAGTTTGGATTAGATTAAGTTAATGACCTATGGACTAATTTGCAAAGAATTAAATGATTTGGGGCAAGAGTGTGAAAGGGAGCAAAGAAGCTTGTGATGGAAATTAAGCCATGGTTGTGTTTGATTTTGATTCGATAGTGAAACAAATATCAAACACAAGCTAAGACACAAAACACAAACCAAAAACTAAGAGAAGAGAGAGAGAGAGAGAGCCGAGAGGGAGAGAAGAAAAAAAAGAGAGAAAAGCTTTTGTTTCTTGCATTTTTTTTCCATTAATCTTGAGTTTGGATCTTGGAGTAACAACTTGGAGCTTGAGGTTTGGAAGATCAACCTAGGAAACTTGCAACTAGAAGGTAAAAATCTCACTTGAACACTTGGTAAAGTTAAGGTTAATCTTTGATGGATTAAAATGATGTTTCATGGAGTTGTTTTAATGTATTGTTGCTTATGAGATGCTTGTGAAGGAATTTTATGGTTTATTTTGGTGGATTGTGGAAGCATGAGATTCAGCCATCATGATGAATAAATAGGATTTCATGCTTAAATGCTAATTAGTAAGTTGTTCTTGTTGATTTAGCTTGCATACGGTGTGGTGGATGGTTGGTTTCATATGATGGGTTGGTTGTTGGCAAAATCTGGTTTGGACCATGAAACCCTAGTCTCCATTAGGTTAGTTTAGCTTGGCTAGAGTTTAGTTGGTTAGGGTTTGGTTAGTAGGTTGTTAGATTAAGTTCATTGGTGCAAATGAAGTGAGGTTAGGGACTATGGTTAGTGTTTGGTAATTTTATGGTGACTTAGAGGGAAAGTTTCGGCCCATTTGTAGGTCATTTAGAAGTTAGTATATGTGTGTATATTTGGTATGTTATTGGTTGGAAAACCTTGCATGAGAACCATAGAAACGAACCATGCGTTTGCGGCACGCGAAACCGTTCAAATCTGGAAAACAGGGCAGTCCCCAATCTGACTTTTGGCCACATTTTTCTTTGTGCTATGTATTGATTCAGGGTCTGGCCAAAACATGAAAGTTATAGCTTCTGAAGTCCTTGTTGTGCCTACAAAATTTCAGCCCAATCCGATCAGTGTAGCCTGAGTTATGACTAAACACTAATGACTATGTGAAATGATGGATTTGGTGACTTTTGTGGTTTTTGCTTCTGACCGTGCTCAGTTCACATTGATAACGAAGGAATTGGGTATTGAGGTCTTCATAAGACTTGTATATCTTCGTTTCAGCTTCAAAACGGTATAAAGTGCGTCCAAATCCAAGTTCCGTAACTCTAGTTATACCCAAAACAGGATCGGGTGTCAGAACTGCCTTCGAAGTTGGACAGTTCTTACAGGAAATTTGGACCCATTTTTCCCTATGCTCTATACTGATCCAGCTTTTGGTCAAAACAAAAAAGTTATAGCCTTATAAATGAACTTTCCAACGCCTCTAGAATTTCTTGATTCTGATCTCTGAGTTATGAGTTATAGTCATTCAAACAGGGCCTACTCGGTAACCTGAATTGAAACGGCTGGGACTGTCTTGTGCATTTTTGTCTTAATTCCATTGAGATTTGGCTTGAGGTGTCTTCATGAGAGTTGTATCCCTTCTTCTTAGCTTCACAACGGTACCTCATGCACTTCGAACCGATAACCGTAGCCTAAAATTTGATCAAAACAGTTCTAGATGTCAAATCTGCCAGTTTCCGTTTGCCAGCCGTTTCCATTTTCGTTTGCCGTTTCCACGCGTGCATGTGCCCGTTTTGCCGTTTTGCTTGATTTATGCACTGTAGTAGTGGTTTGTGTAATAATGTGGTGCAATCTTTGATTTCAGACGGTGGTGAGCTAGACGGAACCAGTAGGGCCTACTAGCTATCATTCACGACACGATTTTCGTGCTTTTGCTATCTTGTTCTGTGTGTAAGTATTCAAGCCGTTGTGTGTATAACTTGCTTATGTGTTTTGGTGTGGATGAGCAGGTACTTAGGCGAGAGTGTACTTGATCACACTCGACCTAAACCCTAATTTGCATCTGTGCTTCTTTATGAGATGTGTATATATGAATTATTTTGGTGTTGAATCCCTTGAGCTTGTAGTTCGAGGTGACTTTTGTGGGGCCCGATCTCAAGACCTAGATGGACTATTCGAGCCGGCCGGGGCTTGGTCGAAGCCAGTCCAACCTAGTCTTAAGGTCACCAAGTTTGTGGTTTTGTGAACCAAGTTTGTGAACCGAGCTTGTGAATCAAGTTCAATTTCGTTTCGTTTGCTCGAGCCATTTCGTGAGGTGACTGGCCAGTGAGGGTGATAAGGTGTTAGGTGGGAGTACAAGTGGAGTTATATGGACCCTTATCGATGGTCGACGGAGTGTCGACAAGAGATCACACATGGCACATTCCCTATTAGGATTAAATTGATTCACTTGGACATGTGTCTGTAGTACAACGTACACGTAGCAGTATTTGAGGAATCACTTGAGCCACTGATTGAAGGCCTTGGACTTGATGACTCTTTGTCTTTTAGTTTGAAGGTTTGAGAATCTGAAATCTTATCAAGTCTAGATGCATTGATGAACCCCAATCTCATGCATTCATTTAGAAATCACTTAGAATAGAGTCTACCTTACCCTATTAGGAACCCTAGACACAAGGGGAGGGATTTCACCCTTCTTTACCTTATATTATTGTACTATTTTGTTGTTCCAATGTGTTATGTATTATTTATCAATTAAGCTAACCTTTTTTTTTTCTTTTCTTGCATTCATAAGTTTTAGAAATAAGAGTCTTGACATGGTACTCATTTTAGGATAGTCCGCCTTTTATAAATAACATGTTTAAATTTCAGTTTATCACATTAATACTATGAATATATTGCATGTCATTTTTAGGCTTATCCAGGTGTTCAAATAGGGCACATCTAGGTCATGCTTCAATTGCCATGTTGAATATTTACTTGCTTTAATAAACTGTCATTATGCATTAATCATAGAGGATAGGCCGCTTATGAAATCCCACATTAGGAATAAACTATCCTTTTATCTTGGATACACAATTCAATAAAACTTACACGTTTATATTTTTTATATCATCCAAAGGGGTAGTGCATAAAACAAGGTAGGATCCGATTTTTTCATGATGATGGCATTGAAAATGATGAAGCAGTTTTTGCACATTAGAATATGAACCTCTAATATTCCCTTTTTGATCATTTTGTCAAAGTTGACAAAATCCCTTGCATAAGGACACTAAATCGAAGAAATTCACAAATGATTTCTTATTGTTGGGATAATAAATATAGTAAGGCCAAATCTTGATTTTAGAAGACTCATACACTAATGCATTGCAACAAAAATTGTGAAATTTGAAACTACAAATGGGCGGGCAATCTGGTCGATTTTTGAGTAAACCATCAATTCCATCCAATCCATTTAATCAGTTTGTTCTCTTTTAGGGTTTCAATTTGTGCTTCACTAAAAAAACTAGTTGAGACATTGCAATCCACATTTCCTCATCACTTTTCCTTTCCTTATTGTTCATTTTGATTTCTACTTCACAAAATTGCACTTAATTACACCTATATGCACTCATCACTATATTCCATACACTTGCACACAAACACTTGGATTTTTCATACAATTTCACACATGCACCTTTTCATACACTTGCACACAAACACTTGGATTTTTCATACAATTTCACACGTGCACCTTTTTATACACTTGCACACTTGCACTTTAGCCATCATTTGCATTAATCGACCTCTATAAGGTTTTCCTTTATTGGCCACCACAACTCATGTGGTTGGGACCAAAAACCTTACAAGAGACATTTTAGAATTTAGGTTTGCATTTTTTCTTTCTTTTGCATTCATCTAGTCAAATCCCAAACATGCAATACATATTTTTGGTAGAAAAATTGGGAAAGGTGGGGCTAAATCACGCAACTAGCCTTGGCTAGGTCGGAGGGGTGCCTTGGATTTTTATCCTTGCCTTCCCCTTCGTCAAATGTGACTCCCGAACCTTTTTCGTTGGTTTACGTGGACTAGGAGTCGTTCAAAAAGGGGTTTCTTTCTATCTTTCCTTTAGAAAATTTCTTTTTGGGTGACTTGGTACACCCTAACTCCATACCAAGTGGCGACTCCGTTTTTCATTCAAAAAAACCCCTTTTGAACTTTATTTGGCCAAATCGTCGCATTCTCAAAGTCCCATGGCCTTTTACTTTTCATTTACACACATTCACATTCCACTACTCACACACCACACACCATCACCACCACTCATTCAAAAAGTGGGGCGCGACAGTTGGCGACTCCACTGGGGACTTCCTAAGTGGGTCCAAGCATTTGATTTAGCCATTCTTTTCCCTTTTCTACCCTTGTTATGCATTGCATTTGGATTTTAGGATTGCATTTTTCATTTTTAGGACCTTTTGTCTTATGAACGTAATCAAACCAATCCCTCGACTCACGAATGTATGTTTGAATGAATGTTTACTTGTTATCTCGCGCTTGCATTGCATTTTGGGAGGTATGGGTCACCCTAGAGCCTCGCGTTGGTTCTTGACCCTTCCCCTCCAAACGAGCACTAGCATACGAGCATACGCTTTACTTCTTTTATCCCTTTTATTTTTCTTTAGTGGCTTGTCACGCCACTCTACCCTATTAGGATTAGGTGACTCACTTGGACATGTGATCACGACACGATGTGTGTGTAGCATGTTCCAATGGGTCACTCAATCTTCCGCGTAAAGCTATTGGTTGATAGCCTTTAGCTTTTGGTCGAAGATTGAGGTTTTGATAGATTCACTCAAACACGTAGCCGTGACACGATGTGTGCGTAGCGGTGTTTGGGGAATCGCTCGAGCCACCGACAAAGAATCTTGGGATTGATGACCCTTGGTTTCTAAGTCTGAAGGCTTGGGGACCTGAGCTTATCGAGTCTAGATGCATTAGCGAACCCCAACCTCATGCATCCATATTAGAATTGCCTAAGGTAGAGTCTGTCTTACCCTATTAGGGACACGATTCACGAGGGGAGGGGTCCAACCCCTTTCTCCTTTTTATTGCTTTATTTCTTTATATTTATTTCGTTGCTGCAATGTGTTATGTGCATTTATCTGGCTGAACTAACTTTTCTTGGTTTTGTGTCCCCATTGCATTCACAAACTCTAGCAAATAAGAGGTCTGGTACGACCTCCTTTTAGAACCTACCCTTATAGATAGGCTATTGCACGTTTAAATATTTTGGTATATTGCATTCATAGATTAGTAATTGCATATCATTCTAGGCCTACCTTGGCATATAAAAGGTCCTTTTAGATCATGATTTCATTTCAAATTGCATGTTTTACTGCTTTAATAAAATGGCATCATGCATAAACCCTAGAAAGGGAATGCCACATAGGGAATCCCGTGTTTAGGAATAAGCCACCTTGTGTCTCGGATATTTAATCCAGTGAGACTTGCACGTTTACATTTTATACCATCCAAAGGGGTAGTGCACAAGGTAAGGTAGGATCCGATTATTTTCATAGAGTGATTTTTGGAATATGAGCATCTAATAATCACTTTTTGGCCATTTTATCAAAAATTGGTAAGAATCCCTTGCGTGAAGGACATTAATTTGAAGAAATTCACAAATGATTCCTCCTATTGAGACGATAAATAAATTGAGGCCAAAATTTGATTTTTAGAAGCTCATAGACTAATGCACCTCAATAATTTTGAAATAACCAATGGCCGGACAATTCAACCAATCCATTTTGCCAAATCATTTATCAATTCATTTGACCAATCTACCCTTTTTAGGGTCACTTGGTCGATTTTTGAATCATTCATCAATTCATTTGACCTTTACCCTTTTTAGGGTCATTCGGCCGATTTTTGAATAAATCACTAATTCAATTTCATTTGACCAATTTACCCATTTTTAGGGCAACCGAGCCGAGTTTGAACAAATCAAGTTTCGTTCAATCTATTTGATCAATTTACCCTTCTTAGGGTGATCTGATTAATTTTGGATAAATTAAATTTCATTCAATTCATTTGACCCGTTTCCCTTTTTAGGGTAATGCGGTCGATTTTAAATAAATTTCATTCAAACCGTTTGACCAATTAGAGTTTCAATGTCGAATTCCAAATTGGGAAATCTAGTCGATTTTTTTTTTGAAAAAACCATCCATTGCATCCAGCCATTTGATCAATTGGGGTTTTTACCCGTGTTACACTGAGAAAAATTTTGTCAACGAATTCCAATCTTTTCGATAGGAAGTTCGTCAAGGTCAAACCCGTGCGTTTTTGCAAATTCTTGTATCGATCAAAAGTGATCAATCCATTCGGACGTTGACCTCATTTTGACAAATCTCTCGTCACTCCAATTGACCAAATTCTTTCAAAATTATTTCTCACTCAATGAGTTGATCAGATCCATCAGGTATGGTATGGTGCCTACCCTAGAGGATTGCATTTTCATGCTAGACCTACCCTTGGCACAAAAAGGGTTCCCCTATAGGACATGCATCCGAATTTCCTGGATGTCTACTAACTCTTGCCTTTTTCTCTTTCTTTTCTTTATTTTCTTTGAAATAAATTAAGCGAGGGTTGAATCTAAAGGCAATTCCTTTTAAAATTCTCAGGTAATATTTAAACATAGCTTCTCGTCGAAGCCCCATCATAACGCGATCCCGTAGTCGAGCCCAGAGGAGTCGTGTAAACATGAGTTCACAACCGGAACCATCGGATAGGTCTGCTACTACTGTCCAACCTGAGACTGCAAGTTTGGGGGTCCAACTGACCGAGATGCTTACGAAGTTTGGTGAGATGGCAACTGAAATGGCCGCCCAAAAGAAATTAATCGATGAGCTTATCAGTAGCGGAGTCCAACCTGAGCCTGTACTCATCAGTCAATCGGGGCCAGAGTCATTGGTCATGCCCACGACCCAAACTACTTTTACTCCACCCTTCATCATTCCACCCGAAGGAACTTTCACCTATCCCACCATAAATTTGCCATACACTTGCCCTCCTGATCCTTCATTCTTCCCTACTTACATGCAAGGCCCACAACCCCAAATCACTTCGAACATACCTCCTAAGCCGCATACCTTTTATCACGATACAGCTGAGCCTTTCTTACCAGACCATACCATTCAAACCAAGCCAGCAATTGGGGAATCTTCCGCTCCCGTGGATGTAAAGCTTCTCAAGCGCCTGGACCGTTTCGATGAGTTTATAAAGAAAAGTCAGGGGTTGAACAAACAAGGAGTCTTGGATTACGATGAGCTTTGCCTTTTCCCGAATGTGCAATTGCCTGAGGGGTTCAAAACTCCGAAGTTTAACAAGTATGATGGGACGGGCAATCCCAAGACACATCTCAGATTGTTCGCCAACAAGTTGGGTAGGCCGACAGATGATGAAAATCTGCCTTTGAGGCTATTCCCAGAAAGTCTGGAGGGAGATGCACTCGACTGGTATTCCAAGCTGAAACCCGAAGAAGTGAAGACCTGGTTTGACTTGGCCAACGCTTTTGTAAGGCAGTACGAGTATAATTGCGAGCTGGCTCCGACGCGAACCGCGTTGGAAGGAACAAAAAGAAAACCCTCTGAGGACCACAAGACATATGCCAAAAGGTGGAGGAAAATAGTTGCAAAGGTCGAGCCACCAATGACTGAAGACGAAATCATACGCGCTTTCATTAAGGCACATGATCCGCCGTACTTTGAAGAAATTTTCCGCATGACTGGATGCTCATTTGCCGCAATTGTTAATAAGCTTGAGGAATTTGATGATTTCGTGAAAGCTGGAAAGATTGTAAATGTGTCTGCCCTCAAATCACAGTTGGATGCTTTGCAAAGCCAAGGTAGTAATGGGAAGAAGCAACAATTCCAAAAGAAAGAAGGGGAAACTGCTTTTGTCTGGAATCGAAACCCTGTTCCAATACCCAGACCTCGACAATACCCTACCTACTCAAACCCTTACCCTTGCTATTCAAACCCTCATCCTGTTTATCACATTAATATCCCTCATCCTCGACCTCGACCAAGTTATCTAAACACATCTACAACTCCATTCCATATTTCTCCACATAACTTTCAAACTAGACCTCGCTCTCCTTATCATCCAAGACCCACCTTACCCGTCAACCATAATTACAACTATCAACAAACCGCTGGCATCCGAGACCCGGCCCGATATAGAACTTTTACCAATTTAGGTCGGCCCTTGGATCAACTGTATGAGCAGCTCAAGGCCGCGGGCAAAATTGGTACAATACCTCCTAAAGTCTATACTAAAGGAGTTCCCCCTGGTTATAATCCTCAATCTTTTTGTGCCTACCATTCTGGAGCTCCTGGACATTCTACTGTCAATTGTTGGGTACTTAAACACAAAATCCAAGACATGATTGAGGCCGGAGACATAATTTTGAAAGGGAGGGAAGAACAAGGACCAAATATAAGTATAAATCCTTTTCCTGAACACAAGGACACCTTTGAGGCATCCACCTCCAATGACGAAATTTGAAGGTCTTGAAAGAGCTCTTCACAATTTGGATGGCTGACTATCTTCCCTCTTGAAGGGAATTTTGATAAATCTAGGGGTTGTCATTTGCTAAAATTCATGAAAACTTTTTCTTGCATATGTACATAGCTTAATGAAAGCATCTTTTGCAATTTGATTATCTGTTTATTTGATTATTGTTTTGATTTTTTGTTAATTCTTTGAGATGGCCAAAGGTGAAGTTATTTGACTCTTTGAATATCACTGTTTTGGAATTTGATGAAACCCTTTATTGAAAATCCCTCCATTAAAAACCCTCATTGAGAAAGCCTTCATTAAGAAAATCCTTCATTGAGAAAGTTTTCATTGAGGAAAAACCATTGAAAAATCCCTTCATTAAAAATCACTTCACTGGAAAAATCCCTTCATTAAGGAATCCCTTCACTGGAAAAATTCTTTCATTTGAAAGTTCCTTCATTGATAAATCCCTTCATTCGAGAAAATCTCTTTCCAGCCAGGTTGGAAGTTGATTGGTTAAAACAGTGTCATTAACGATTGATTCTGATTGATGAAAAGGAGTTGAATGCTATGTGCCATGACCAATATTGTCAAAATGCATGGCCTATGTTCATAACAAAAGGGTCCGCCACCGATACCCTGAAGAAGGGAACAAAGTGCTAATGTGATGAAAGACGAAGTCAAAGGCAAATTTGTTTCAAATTGACAAAGCTTATTGGATGTTCAAGATGTATTGCCTGGAGGAGTACTCATTTTGGGCAGAGATGGAAGGACAGACATTCCCTCGACCTATCAACTCGGACATGTGTAAGAAGTTCTTTGTTTGATTATGCAAATTTCTTTTTGGAAATCGCGCAAGGGACGAGGCACAAGTCAGGCCATCTTCCTTTCCAAATCAAAACATTTCATCCCTAGTCATCCCCTTTGAGCTATCAGAACAATAATTTTCGTTTGGCAACCCCTGAGAACTGCAAACCCCACACTGGGGCAAATTCATTTTGAAAATGATCAGAAAGGAAAGAAAAACCCCACACTGGGGCAAATTTATCTTTGAAAGAGATCTGAGGAAAAGAAAGAACCCCACACTGGGGCAAATTTATTTTGAAAGAGAGATGAAAAGGAAGAAAAAAGAACCCCACACTGGGGCAAATCTAGTTTTTGAAGAAAAATGCAAAAGTAAGAAGAATGCAATGAAGAAAATGCAAAGAAAGAAAATCCAATCAAACTGGGGCAAAATTTTCCTCAGTTTCGTTCAAAATTGGAAACAATTTCAAAATGATGCAATCTCAGGCTATTTCACACCCCTCTCATTCATATTTCATATTTCAATTTTATCAAACGCACCCTATCTCAGCGCAAACTGAATATGAAATCCAAAGTTGAAAATCCAAGATGTTAGAACTTTGAAACCATAGAGCCTCTAGGCAAATTCAGCATTTTTACATTCTATTGATTTAGGGCATCTTCAATTATCAGTTTCAACTCCATGGTATAATATATGTTGAAGATATGTAATCTGATATTATGAAAAGATTTGATATTGTGAATATTAGAAAAGATTAGATTTGATTGATTATAGTATCATGTGATTATAGTATCATATATTAGGTAATAGATTGATTTAGATTAGCATTATTTTAAGATCTAAATTAGGCTACACTTGTGTATATATATTTGTATATTGTGTAGTCCAAAAATATATGAAGAAGAGTATTTTCTCTCCAGCACAAGGTGAAGAGTGATACTTCACCTCCTTTGGAAATTTTTAGTTCCCCTAGCTTCCCAAGATCACAACTCACTCTTTAATCGGTTTAAAATTTCATTTCCTCACTTGGTTAGTGCAAATCAAGAAGAAAAAAAATGGTTTCTCTTGCTCTCCCTTTTCTCTCTCAACAATTTCGTCCATAAGCAAGAAAAAATGAAGAAGAAAGAGCTTAGTTTGTCTTATAAGAAGGTCGGAGATATACTGTTTAATTTAGTCCACATGTTGGCCAACACTTGGCTCAACCTCAACCACACAATTTTCTCTTTCTTTCCTTGCATTTTGGGCCACATATGTTGATCAATAGGTAATCATGAGAGGGAAGATATTTTGCTCAATTAGTGATAAGCTTGTATGGCAAGAAAGTGGTGGTCAAGTGGTGGTTAAATCGGTAGTACCCGGTACACGTCGATTCGCACTGTTTTTCCTTAAATCCCCCGTACTAGGATTTTTACTTCCTATTCACCAACTTTATATCATTGCTCCTAATCACATATTATTTCTCACTTAAAAGTCACTTTTAATCACCAAATTTAGTCCTTGCTTCGTACCGAAAATTCATCCGGCGGAAAATCGTGAAAACCCTAATTTTGCTCCAATCTTAAATCCAAAAGTGAAACCCTACTTTCTAGGTCTATTTGCACTTATTCAGGGATGATTGGGTAGTAGGGACATATTCAATGAATAATTCCAAATAAAAAAAATTTTAAGAAAAATGTGATGAATTTCACAAATCCATAGAATAAAATTAGGGTTTTGAGTCAAATATGAGGGATTTAAACATAGTCACAAGTAAACTAGGGTTTTTTTGATTAAAATTTTAGGGTTTCTAGTCTTTTAAAACAACATAAGATTTTAAATCAAACCCAAAGAAATAACTTTAGTATCTTCCCTGAAACAAAATAATGTTTTTAAAATAAAATGAATTAAAGAAACCGTAAAACAATAGCATCTTAAAAGTTGGGGTGTCACAATCTCCCCTCCTTAAAAGAATTTCGTCCTCGAAATTCCAATCAACGAACTAAAGGGGTGGAATACTCAAAATAATCAAAAGATCAAAATGTATCCATATATATACAAGTCACGCCAAAATATACACAATATAATGCATCCTATACACCAAGGGACATTTCAAGTTAGACAAAGTCAAGTGCAGCAAGTACTATATATGTAGGTATTCACATACCACAAGTAAATGACATGTAGGGACAATGCAAGGGCAAAATGAAAGAAATGCAACTTATCGTCCCACGCTCAGTGAAAATCACCCTTGTCCGGTTTCTTACTCCACTTCCCAAGGTGCCCGTTGATATCTTGTACTCACTCTAGCCAGACAAAGCCTGTTCATGTCCTCAAAATGCTAGTCTCAAGTACTAAACTCTGGAGTACTCAGGCACAAGAATCCGAAATAAGATAATTCACATCTCGAGTGGGATTGTATTGAACGTTTAGAATTGATTGGATGTGTAATAGTCTAGTTTTGGACTTCCTCCTGTATAATAGTTGGTATCAAGGATCAGAGTGGCGCAGTGGAAGCGTGGACGCTTCGCTTTTGATATGTAATTATTTATTGGATAATTTGATGTAATATTTGAGTTTTATCTTGTAATCTGTATGAGGAATGTAGTGAACGACTGAGTCCCGGCGAGAGCCGGGCAGGCGGTCCGCCGAACCCTCTGGTTCGCCTTAGGGGGAGGTGGGGCTGTTACAATTTGTGCATCCTATTTACTCGGTTTTGGATGAAGAAATGTCAACTGTTTTACCTTTGTTATTCTTAGGGTTTCACGGTGATTAGGCCACTTTGGGTGGAAATTTTTGGAAGTACCTGTACTTGAACTGGTGAGTGTAGCACTCCCCTCACTTGTTGTTTAACTTGATTTCTGCACTTGCAATCTGTGATCTGAATGATTGTACTATCTGTTTAATCTGTTTGAGAGCGAATACCACGTGAACCATCTAGGATATTTGCGTCTTGTTTATCGAGGTCTATAAGTTAGAATTCGGCCGAACCTTGTACCCTTTGGAAAATTGAAATAATGACTAATTGAAATATGTTTTCCTCGTTTTTTCGACTCCAATGAGAGCTTTAAAGTTTTAACCGCTTCCTTACCGAAACTAAACGAGCGAGCCTGAATTTTTCGGGATTTGATAAGTATCTTGAATACTACCTAACGAGTTGCATTTACTTAATTTTCTTGAAGCGAAACTCCTATGTTTCGAACTCTAGAAAGGTTTACATTCGTAAATGATATTTTATAGCAGATTTGGACTCCAACCAAGGAGTTGGACCGGAACGTGATTTTTAGAGGCACTAGACTTTTGGTGAGTGCTTCCAAATACCTGATTGAACTGGACACTTGTTTTCAATTCTTGACCAATGTGATTTAATGATATGTAATTTGTTGATCGGGCAAGAGTGTACTTTATCGCACTTGCCCTAATATGATATATACTTGTTTATTGTTGCAATTGATTTGAAATACTTATACTTGATTTGTAAGTGTGGAGCGGCAGTATGTACCATACTCAATCCGAGTGGGAGGTGCCTCTCATTCCCGTCTCCATACTTTTATTTTAATTCAGTCGATTGGAGTGTTACCTCATCGACTTTTTGGGGACCCCAAACCCCATTGACTAGTTAATCGAGTCGAGCCGGCAAGGGCTTGGTCGATTAGATAACGAACCATGGGTATCTAGTGTTGTCGAGTGAAGTGTTATCTCCTCGACTAATCGGTATACTCGAGTATTATCACCAGTGTTTATTGAGGATTTTGGGCCTAGTAGGGGTGTGAATGGTGGACGGAGAGTAGTGTAAGTGGTGCTCTATTGGATTGGTTACTTATTTGAAGGTTGACGGAGTGTTAACTATTACTTGATCAAGCTCTGGTGATGCAATGGGAATTTGGCTCCTGAGAGCCATCCGTATCCTTATACTTTGGAATGATTATTGCTTATTGGATTATTGTTTCTTCTGAAAAACTTTTACACTCGCTCACTTTGAGATTTGCTACTTGAAGTATTATTGTTCACTTTTATGAACTTTTGATACTCATTAATTTGCTACGTTGATATTCGTACTTTTAACAATGGTCAATTTGTTATTTGAAACCTCACTGGGCTTTTACCTCATTCCACGCCATTTGTTTTCCTTACAGGGGGTACGAGCGAGGCGTGAGACGTGTACAGGCTAGCGTAGTCTAGTTATTTTGAGTTTTGAATTTGTACTCGCGCCATATCTTGACTAGGGTGATTTGTACTCGAATTGTAAACATTTTGAAGACTTTTGGTATGTAGAAGCTTTGTATCTGGATTTGTGCATCGATGTATATTATAAGTTTGAATTGTGAGCTAATTTCTGGAATTGGGATTGGGTTCAGAGGGCATGAAGGTAAGAAGAACAAGAAGGGATCAGAGAGAACAAGAAGAAAGGAAGAGAAAAACTAACAGAAAGGAGAGAGAAAGAGATTCTGTGCATTTACTCAACATAACCGTATTACAAATGCAGAGGGACTATTTATGCAATTTAATCCCAACAGAATATGCGCGCTAATTACATTCACCGCCATTTAAGTAGAACGGTGCCGTATTACACTTATTGGCTAAACGCAAGAAACGCTATACTAAACGACCAGGTGATAGTGTATTTGGTCCTGACAGTCCCACCCTCTTAGCAAAAGCTTGTCCTCAAGCTTGAAAGTCTGGGAATTGGCTGTCTATGAAGCTTCTATCCTCCCAGGATGACTCCTCCACCGTTTAATGTTCCTGTAGAGCACCAATGGGCTCTTTCTCAATGTTCAATGTTCAATGTTAAATGTTCAATGTTAAATGATTGTTTGGAGCGTTGGACGTCTAAGTACCATGATTTCACTGGCTCACGAGAGAAATGAAAGTGCATTGATTATTGAAGCATGACATTATCGAAATGAATGATTGTGAAACTGATTTGATAACTGATTTTATTGGTTACTCGCTGAGCTTCTAGCTCACCCCAAAACTGTTTTATTCCCCTCCACAGGGCTCAAGGCGAAGGAAGGGCTTGTAGTGCTTATTCACGGATTATCTCATGTATGGATTGAATTTGGATTTCCTTTTGTGTAATCGTTCATATTGGGATTGTATTGAACGTTTAGAATTGATTGGATGTGTAATAGTCTAGTTTTAGACTTCCTCCTGTATACTAATTGTGATCAAGGATCAGAGTGGAGCTGCGGAAGCGTGGACGCTTCGCTTTTGATATGTAAATGTTGGAACATTTGAGTTATATTTGAGATTTTATCTTGTAATCTATTTGAGGACTGCAGTGAACGACTGAGTCCCGGCGAGAGCTGGGCAGGCGGCCCGCCGAACCGTCTGGTTCGCCTCAGGGGGAGGTGGGGCTGTCACACCCTGCATGACTTCTCATGTACCAAATGGAAGCTCCTTTAAAGTACCTCCCCCTAACAATCTTGCTGACTAACAGGTTGGGCCTTGTCAATACTCTCCAGAGTTGCTTAGCAAGCAGAGCAGTATTAAATTGTTGGAGATCTCTAAAACCCAACCCCCCTTTCCCTTTCACCTCAGACAACCTCCTCCACTCCATCCAATGGATTTTCCTGTTTTCCTCCCTATCTCCTCACCAAAATCTGGCCATTTCCTTACAAATATCCCTACATAATCCTTTTGGTAGTTTGCAGCAGCTCATAGTGTGAGAACCCGTAAAACCCTAATTATTTTCCTAGGGTTTATTACCCCTTAATTGCATGTTTTCTGCATTTTCTGGCTTAGAAATATTTTCTTAGTGGATTTTATGAGCAGTTATAGTTTTAAGATGATTTTTCTAGCATTGGTGAATTTTTAGAAAATTAAGGATATATATTGGACGTGGGACCCACTAGTGCGAAAAGTTCGGAAAAATTCGGCCAATAAGGTTAAGTTTCGGATACTGTGGAAAATTTATCGGGTGTTAAGAGATAAGTAGTGTGTGTGAAGTGATTGATGTGAGAGAGAAAAGAAAGATAAGAATGCATTTAATGGAGGTGACAAGTGTCACTTTCCTATTGGTTGGACCTTAAGAAATACTATTCACATTCTTGACTTTTTTGACCAAAGGATTAAATATCCAAAAATTGCACAAAATTCACCATTTTTCTCCTCCTTATGGCCGGCCCTCTCTAAGCAAGAAGAAAGAAGAAACTCTTCAACTTTCAAGCTTCTACTTGGTGCAAATCACCCAAAACATTTGTTTACATCCATTTTTAATCCATAAAACCTTTCCTTTTAGTGATAATAAGTGTACTAGTGAAGTTGTTTTGAAGCTCTAAGGTGGCCAACCTCTCTACACCTCTTGTTACTTGGTAAGTGATGCTTGAACCCTCTACTACACCTAATGATGGTTATATGATGCTTAATGGTGGCATGAGTGAAGGAATATATGATTTATTTCTTGATTTGAAGAGTTTTGGTGAAGTTTTTATTTTATTGGGAATTTTTCTGGTTTAATATGAAGGGGATGTTGTGGCCTTGTATGATGAATGGTAATGGCTGATAATGACTCTATGAGGTGTATTGGATAAGAAAATGCAATCAATTATGGATTTGGATGGAAAAATGGAAAGTTAGGGTTTATAAAATCCCAATTCTGTCCGGTTTTAGATCATAGGGTTAGAGGCCGAATTAGACTTTACTCAAAACATGAAAGTTGTAGGTATTGATGTGTATAAGGTGCCTGTAAAATTTCAGGGCATTTGGATTAGGGTAGAGTGAGTTATGACGAAATTACTGTAGCTGTTCTGCTTTGATCAGAATGCGAAAACTGAGTTTGTATTTGGCTATTTTGACTGGAATTGGTTTGGATTTTGAAGTTGGTGTCTTCTGATGAAATGTTAATGGATGTCTTAGCTATCATATGCCTTTGGAATTTCGGCATTTGGACTTGTATAGACTGAGTTATAGTAATTACAGTTTTGTGTGATTTGCAAACCTGTTTTGGGAATTCTGGTATAGTATTTTGCATATTTGACCTAGTTGTGTTAGGAACTGGATTGAGTGACCTTCTACATTGTTGTAGCTCTGTTTCTTGGCTTCGAAACGGTGGGTCTTACACCCCCATCCGATAATCGTAGTGAAATTAACGCCATTACCGCAAAATAAGGGCAAAACAGTTTTTCTATTCGGGGCCAAGACTAATGCTATTTCTAATTTCTGGTTTGCTATCATGCTTATTTATGCATATGAGACCCTATTGGGGTTGTGTTCAGCATTGTTTTATGACTCCTCGTCGAGTCTCTCTTAGGGCTTGCTTTCATTTTGGTTGTTTCCTAGCTAACTTTTGTACTTGTACCACTTTGAGCCTAGCGAACGGCTTTTGGGAAATGAGATGACTTTTGTGTGAGATGTTGGGACTGATTTGAGGATATAATGAAGCCTTAATGGCTGGAAAAGTAAGAATTTTAGGGGAGGTGCTGCCCGATTTTCTAGGCCGTTTGGTTCCTTTAAGTTGGATTTGCCTTTTGGTAGAATGAAAGACTTTTGGGTTGTTTGCGCCTAGGTCTTCATGCTACCTTTTCGTTTCCATGGGAATCGTGTTTTTGCATTCTTGCACTAGTATTTATTTGGCAAGGCGTACGACGTGTAGTCGAGCCTCACATGTGCATTCTGTTTACTCGATTCTGGAAGTAAAACCTTCAATTGGTTTATTTTGATTATTTTAGGGTTTCTTGGCGATTAAGGCCAATCTGAAGTGAAAACTTTTGAAGTTGAGCCGGTGAGTGTACCACTCCCCTCCATTGCTGTTTAACTTGATTTCTGCTCTGCAATCTGTTTATTTGTTCGAGACGAGGGTGTACTTTATCACACTCGTTCTCTAGTCTGTTCATATGCCAATTTACTATGTAAAATTTGAATCTGTTATCTGTGTCTGAATCTGTTCGGATTTCTATGACCTATGAGCTCAATCCTGTGGCTAAGTTATTCGAGTCGGGCCGGCAAGGGCCTGGACGATTAGATAACGAACCACGGTAGTCTGTTCGGGGATTTTTGGGTATTGAGACCCTTGATTCCGGTATACTCGAGTATTACCATTTCTGTTCGGTTACGGTGAGCGGGCCCGGTAAAGGGGTGTTTGGTGGACGGAATTCGGTGTAAAGAGGGGTCTACGGACGCGTTGGTTCTATATGCGTTGACGGAGAGTCAACCGGTTTGGATCAAGTACTGCGCTGGAAATTTGGCTCCTGAGAGCCACCCGTATCCTTCTGATTTGAATCATTAGTTCCTTTGCTTTACATCTGACATGTGTATCTGATTTGTTAAATGTGAAGTGCCATGACTTTATTGCTATCTGTTTGGTACCTCATTGAGCGCAAGCTCACCCCGTTCTGTTCCTTTTGTTTTCCTTACAGGAAAAATAAATACTTTTGGACTGGATTTGATAATCGGTTGCCGACTTGAGCTAGTTGGACATATCTTTTGTATAGCTCATGTATTAAAACCCTAAATGTACTTTTGGTCCGTTTCTCTTTTGGATTTGGCAAACCGTACATGTATCCACTTTTGAATCACTTTGGTATGCCCCTTTTGGGAAGTATATGCTAACTTGTGAGATGTAAATATTTGCTTGACGTTTGGTTGGGTTTTGACGTGTCGGTTCCTCTTCATGGCCGACTCCGACTTTGTTTTTTTCTTATTTTGTGGGTTCGACTTGTTTTCACGCGGTTGTATGACCCGAAAAGTATTAGATCGCGCTAATCTGATCCGTAGTCCTGGCGAGAGCTGGGCAGGCAGTCCGCCAACCCCTTTGGTTCGCCTTAGGGGAAGGTGGGGCTGTTACACATAGCATATGTAGGAAGAACTAGAATAACATATTTTAAAAGCACCTCCTTACCAGCATTACTCAGCAGCCTCTCCTTCCATCCCCCCAACCTGTTGCTGACCCTCTCCCTGATGTAGTTAAAGAGTTGCCTCTTTAGTCTTCCAATAACCATTGGTAAGCCTAGATACTTACTTTGCTTAGCCTCCTTCATACTTTCCAAGATATTTAGAATTTCACCCTTTACTGAAGACCCAGTATTCTTGCTAAAGAACACTGAGGACTTTTCAGCATTTATGGCCTGTCCAGAGGCTTCTCCATACAACTTCAACAAATTCATCACATGAGCAGCCTCCTCCTTATTAGCTCTGCAAAACACCAAAGTATCATCTGCAAAAAAGAGATGAGACAAAGCTGGACTCTGCTTAGCCAATAATTGAAGGTGGCTTTCTTAAGTTTGATTCGTTTATGGTTATGTGGCATTCAATTCCTATTAATTTATTGTATATTTGCGAATACATTTGAATCCAAAACCTCTAAATTCTAAAACTAGGTCAACATTAGTTGACTAACGCCAGGGTGTATTCATTATGGAGTTATGAGATTAAGGAACTTTTCTATAGCATTTTTTGTGTTAATGATTTAGCACAAAAACATGGGGAGGTAATGTGATTACCCCAAATGAGAAAGGTCGGGCTCCAAAATTTCAATTCTCGAATCTGAACCTATTGTAGAGCTCAAAACTAGGGCTGTTAATCGGGTTTTGTGAATCAGATTTTGACAAGCCCAAATTCACCTCACAAAATTAATAAGAGCATTTGGGTTTCAGACTTTTGAACTTTAGGCCAAATTGAAAAGTTCAAACTCAACTCACATTTTTATAGAATTTCGAGCTCAAATCGAGTCAGTCCAAACGCATCATTAAATACATAATTATATATAATATATATTTAAGAATTACGAGTAATTATACATTGATATATAATTTAATTAGCTTTTATGTTATAATATATATAGTTATAAATTATAAATATTACTTCCTCCGTTCCATCGAAAGTGTGATACTTTTTATTTTGAGATCTCCCAAAGCAATTATCATGTTAAAAAAGTCAAATCACCTTTTAGTCTCTCTTTCCAATATAGTCATTCTTTTTAATCAAATGCATGTTACCATTCAAATTTAAAATTTGAATTTGTGAAGGTAAAATTGGAAAGAAAAGTACAAATATCACAATCAAAACTAGGGGTTACAATCGGGTCCAGATCGGGTTGGCAGGTCGGGTTGTGACTCGGGTATAACAGAAAACCCGTTGACTCGAACCTGACCCGCCACCCGAAACAGGTCAGGAGAGCTAACCCGAACCCAAAAATTTCGGGTTCGCGGGTTGGCGAGTCGACTCGAAATGATCCGAAACTTAATTTTAATTTTTTAATTTATTACTGTAATTTCTAATAAAACTAATTTCGCACAAGACTAATTACATAATCAAGTAATAAAAATTTAAATAAATAATCCCAAACCAAATCTAAAATAAATTAAAACACCGTAAAAGTGTTTTATCCCAAACCAAATATAAAATAAATTAAAATACTTGAATGTTCCTTTACTAATATCAATTAGTAAAGTGTTGACTAACTCATGGAGTGTGATTCTTGGGATCATACTCCAGGCCCCGAACTAGCCTGTTTCGGGGCCTATATTACGGATTTTCGTAAATTCTTCAAGGATTTAATTTTATGGGATATCGTTTCCTCTACCCTTCAACTAAATATTGGCCGTTCGTGGGCAGTTCCGTCCATATCTGCCCACGGTTTTGGATGGTTTTTAACCGTGGGCAGCAATGGAAGAGGCGCTAGTGTGAACAAAGGAAGAATGGAACCCTAGCTTCCTAAAATGAAGGAATGTGTCCAAGTGGAAATAAAAGAGTTACCCAAGCTGTCCACTTAGTTTCCTAATTGATTTTGGAAACAAGTTAGTTTTGGAAACCCTTTAGAAAACCTTTCCTTCTTGAAACAACCTTTAGAAACTTCCAAATTCTAACCCAAGAAAGCTACAAATCAGATTTGGTTTCCTTCTTGAAACAACTTTTAGAAACTTCCAAATTCTTCTCCAAGTAGACTTGCAAATCAGATTTGGTATCTACCTCTTCAACCGAAATTTTCCAGATTTTCTCCTTCCAAAACACCTCACCAAGGTCGGTTGGATTTCTATAAATCCTTCAAGGAAACCCGACACCCTCTCACACACAACACAATTCAGCTTCGGCTTCCTCCTCCCTCGATCTCACACAAATTTCTTCCCCACGGGTTGCTCAAGACCCTCCCAAGAAATTTACTCCCACACCACGGAAGCCCTTCACCACCGCAAGAGAGTATAGGAAGTTGTTTATTCGAAGGGAGGTTCAAGTTTTCAAGAAACAAGGTGGTCAAGAAATTCAAGAACCTCGAAGGGTGGTTCAAGTTATCAAGGCACAAGGTGATCAAGAACCTCAAGAAGAGGTAGGTGAAAACTTTTGAATGCTTTTCTTGGATGTAATTTTCTGTTTTGGTTTGGCACGATGTGTAAGCAAACTGGTTTGGCGATACAAATTTACTCCCTTACTTGTCTTCTTTGCTTCTTGCCAATCGCGTGCTTTCTCTTTCTTTTCTTTTTCGTTCCTTTTTTTTTTTTTACTTAAAGAACAACACAAGTACTTGGCCGAATGGTTCAAACCAGATTCGGATAGCCCTCTATTTTTTTTTTCTCCCACAAGCAACGCTCAAATCCGCAAGTTCTTGCAAGAACTCTCCAAGAAAACTTTCAAGAGCTTCAAGAGTTTCAAGATTAGTTTCAAGAACCTCAAGAAACCCGAGATTCTTGTAGGTTTCCTTCAAGCTTCACAACACCCAACAAGTTAACCCAAAATCAGTTTAGAAAATTAAGAAAACAACTTGGATAGCTCATGAATCGATTTGGACAGATTTGCAACACGAACCCTAGCCGCCAAGGAACCCTAGCCGACGCCTACTTGTTTTCTTGTTGCTTCGGCTTGGACTAACGACTTGGACAGATCGTGGACAAAGCAATGACCAATACTATGGACAGATTTGACGACAACAAACGACTCGACACAACAAAGAAAGATAAGTGCGGATAGATTTCAACGATTAAAGCAACGATAACAACTTATGGTCAGAATTTTTTGGAACCCACGATGCGACAATGAACAAGGAACTACACGGACAGAATGTATTGTTTGTTTTTTTTTTGTTATTTTTGGAATAATGCAGCGGAAATAACACAAATTCTTACGACACAACTACGAAAAACAAGGATATAACGAAAGATACCTCCACCTAAGCTCTGAAGCCAACTGATACGGTCCTCGATCAACACGTTTCGAGACACATAGCACGTTTGCCCAAGAATCTAGCGAGGTTGTCTAACGCTTGGATTGCGGGACCTAAAATCAACACGGACGACACGAATTGGTTTAAGGCGGTAGAACGACGACTCCAATCGAGGTGAATACTCAAGTGGATAGGTCGGACGAACAATCAAGGACAACACGAGATTGCTCAAGAACCCTTGCCAAAAGCAAGTAAAGGAACGAAATTCTCACAAGAAGAAAATCGAAAGAAGACAATTTTATTAATCAATCGAGTCTACCCTTAATGCTTACAAAGCAAGCCTTTATATAGGCAAACTAACGAAACCCTAATGCTAGTAAAAAGGAAATAAAGGTTCGGCCAGGCCTTGGACAAGGTGGGCCGAATCCATGACTCAACAAGTCCTACAACTAGTAACTAATCTAAATAATAACTTGACGGCTCAAGACTAAAAAAGGCCCAACAGTTGGCCGACTCCCTTTAATTGGAAAAACTACAAAGACTATCTAGCGGGCTAGAGCTCAAACTAACAACCATAACTTGGCTCCTCGTGGGCTTGGATCAATGTGTAGGTAACTTGATTAACATCCTTCAAGCCTTCAAGGTTCCGCCACCCGTGCACACATCAGTCCTCTCCACTTGAGAAGGATTTGTCCTCAAATCTGGATGGAAATGAATGACACGAACAAGGGTTGGTAGTATGAATCCTCAAATCTAATGCCACCACATATTGGCCCTCTTAGACTGAATGATACTTGCATACATCATGATTACTATGATTCGGTGCTCTGTTCTGATTGGACACCAATTCGAATCTAAGGGCGCGTTTCATAAAAAATAAATCCGAATCTATTAAATTATTGAATAGTAAAATACTAAATTTGATACATTTGAGTGTATATTATATTAGTAATAAGTTGAATAGTTTATCATTTATTTTTGGGATAAGTTTTGCCTAGAAAATTTAGTGTCATTTAATTAATTCAGATGTTCTATTTTTTATTATTTAACGCAACTGAACATATTAAGATTTGAACACATCAAATTTATACACCGTCAGCGTATACACTATCACCATTAAATATATGATATATGTACAAAATTTGATGCTCTTATTTCTCAATTTCAAGAATCTACTCAAATTAATGAAATTAGATCTTCTAGACCTAATTCTTTTCATCTCGTGTATATCATGGTAGAAACTTTTAAAGGAAAAGGTCATAGTAATAAAGAATGTGCTCGATTACTAATATTAGGATTTTCATGAATGCTAAAAAATTGGTGGGATAATTATTTAAATCAAGAAGAAAGAAATTAAATATTAGTTGCTGTAAAATAGATTATTTCAGATACAACAAGGAGTAGTCAAGCCACAGGACAAGATGTAGTTATAACAAGTACTGAATCAGACTCTATAGAAACTTTAATTTATGCTATTTGTAAAAATTTTATTGGAGATCCAAATAAATTACAAGATAGAAGTTCTGAAATTCTAATTAATTTAACATGTCCAAAGTTGCATGATTTTAGATGGTATAATGATATGTTTTTAACAAAAGTTTTTCTAAGATCAGATTGCAATCATTCTTATTGGAGAGAAAGATTTTTAGCCAGATTACCAAAATTATTTATAGAAAAAATTAGAAAAAAAATAAGGAGTCAATATGATGGAGAAATCCCTTATTCAAATTTAACCTATGGAGATTTAATAAATTTTATAAATTCTGAAGGTTTAAACTTATGTACAGATTTAAAATTAAAATAAAAAATAAAGAAAGAACGATTACAAGCAAGAAGAGAGTTAGGATCTTTTTGTCAACAATATGGATATGAAAAGATTGAAGCCCTTTCTACCAAAAGAATTAAAAGATCAAAATCTTTAAGGTCTAAGACTTATTCAAAATCCCCAGCTCTGAGCAAAAACTTCTTCAGACTTTCAACTTGTTTCAAGCAATAAAATACTTTTATAGTCAAAATTATTTCTCCAAAAAGGATGAAAAAATGATTGGAGAAATTAATGTTTCTATGATAAACAAACCTTATTATGAACAAATTCAAACCTTTTTGTGGGGCACGAGATCTTTTGCTTGATGAAGTGGATTTAACTGCAGAGTGATGATTTTGGTAATAAATGGCTAACCTATTTGGCCAATAGGAAGGATTTTTTTTTTCAACGTATTCGACTTTTTGAACAACTTTAGCAGTTAAAAGTATTTTGAAAGGCTGACAAGTGATGAACAAAATGAGTGATTGGTTTTGACTTTATCAGTTCAAACATCTGAACCATCAATTCAATCATTTTAATGTATTTTGAGTTTGAAAAAGTTTTGACGTGTCGGAAATCATTACGAAAACCAAAACCTCATGGAGTTTGGGACTCCTGAAGAAAAAATGGTCCAAAAAGAATAAAAGGTTCTCCTTGAAGAAAAAAATCATAACTCAAACAAAATTTTGTCCAATCCAATGTAAACCGGCGTCAACTTCCAGAAGAGCTTTGAGGTTTTAAACCTGTAATTAAGTTAAATATTTGAATATACTAATGAGCAAAATGGATTTAAAATTAGGATAGATTGGAAAAAATAGGAACTATAATGAAGGATTCGTGGGAAATGGTATACAAGACGAGAATTTGATCTATTGCTGGTTATTCTGGTAACCTCATCTTCTTCAACTTGCTCTCTTTTTGTCAATCATTCTTCTTCTATCATATAGTTATTAAAACAAGAAGGATGTTTAGAAGAAAAAAGGAAAAAGGAATCCCTAAAACAAATAAAATCAACTGACTACAACAAAAACACACACACACACATATGTTGGGTACGATAATTACCCTTGAGGCTAATGTTTCTAGTAAAACATCTGGAACCATACAAGAATGTCCAAACCCCATCAAAATCATCATCATTTCGTCTTCAATCTTCATCATCTTTTTCAACCTAACAAAAGAAAAGAAAATAGGCAAAAGGCAACCATTACTCCAAGCCCACACTAAAATGATGAAGATATTTATTGAATGTGTAAGCTAAATCCTTTAAAAAATGGAAAAATAAAGCATATCAGAAGATAAGTATCATGGAAATTTAGTGAATACAAAGCCAAATAAAAAAAGAAGCTTTCTTAATAGAGAAAAATCTGAGAGTATAACAAACAAAGACATAGGGGAGAGGAGATACAGTGCCTAGGGTTATCAACCTATCCGACTGAGTCTGCTTCTGGCTCGAATAGGTGATAACGAAGGGGAAAAGGCCTTGTTCAGCCAATGTGATAAAGTACACATGGCCTACAGCATACGCAAATAACATATAAACAATAAAATATTGAACAGTTAAGCGAAACAGCAACAGTTAGGTCGAGTGCGATAAAGTACACACTCGCCTAGAAATAAATACTTTTCATTCAAGTGAACAAGATTCATCAAGTATTTGACCACTTAGGCATGAAGGAAGCACTCATCAAGTCACATCACGTATATATATATATAAGCAATTATACAAATAGTGGTTATACATGCTCGAGAAGCAACTTTGTGCAAAACATTTTGGAATCCCTCACCGTAATCTGGAGCAAAGCAAGAGCAAAAGCAGGAAATTAAAAGAGCTTCTCGGTGTCCTCTGAATCACCTGAGATTAATCACAATTACAAATTACCTAGATGCTCGATTAAGGCGAATAAAAGAAAACCTCTTAGATACACACACTCAAGCCTCGAGCTCAAACAAATTGAAATAGGAAGTTTTAACTTAATCATTGGTATAAAACCAAAAGGAATTTAAAAGTCCCATTTCCGAGATAAATCGTGGCAAGGACTATCAATTTCAAAAGAAGAGTAAAAAGAGCTTATGCATAGAGGTAAGCTATACTAGTTTGATTTTATGGCTTTTATTTTCACATTTCTTTTGTTATTTACTTCTTATTTTTCTTGCGTCGCATTATAGTTTGATAGGCACCTATATCTTGGGAGAATACAAGCCAAATAATATTTATGAGGGCACGCAGGAGGTATTTGTCAATTTCTTGCTTATTTTGTGTGGCAAGGTAAGAGGAAAAGTAGCAGTAGCCAAGTTTTATGCTAAAAGTCGTGTTAATTAAGGATTTTGTGATGAAAGAAAAGTTAAAACAAAGTCATTGCTCATGTTTAATTTTCTTCACCATCAATTCTTTCACGTCAAAAAAAATTGAAAAATCTTTGATTTTCACAAGAGGGATAAGAGTTTGAACATAGGGACGCAATTGACACATTATGAATCCATGTTTGCAAATCCTTTTTGGAAAGCCTCAACTCATTCGTCATCAACCACTACCTTAACCAAGTTGGAAGATCAACTAATGCAATAACTTGGGAAATGGAAAATCAATCAATATCTACATTTCTTATGAAGGAATCAACACCCAGTTCGCACATTATCAAAACAGACAGAGCATGGTCAGAAGCAAAATTCAAAAACGTAACACAATCCAGTATACAAAACAGGTGCAAGTGTTTTGGCTATAACTCGGGGTACACTGATCCGTTTGACCTGAAATTTTGCAGGCAACTAGTTAACACCATTTACTACAACCTTCATGTTTTAACCTAAGTCTGATTCGGTCTATAACATGCTCAAATAAAACCGGACAGAACAGGGCAGATTCAAAACCCTAACCTGGAATTTCCGCATAAAATCGAAATTTTCCGCAAACAATCGTAACTAACATATACAAGCTTCATGAGAGTTTTTGATGAAAAAGATGCAGATCCAAGGAAGTTAGTGCAGAAAGCTCTACTAGAGTGGGATGAGTATATAGGAGCCCAAAACAATATAGCTGGAGAGTTCATTCAACAAACAACCAACTCAAGCAGGATGGAGAAATGGAATCCACCATCAGAAGGACTGATAAAGATCAATTCTGATGCTGCTTTTTCAAAAAATATGAGAAAGACTGGAATAGGAGTAGTGGTTAGAAGTGCATAAGGGAAACTGATGAAAGCATGGGCCAAAGTTGAAATAAAAACAAGCAAGCCACAGGTGGAGGAAGCAGTGGCCATTCGAATGGGAATGCAAATGGCTCGAGAAGCAAACTGGAGGGAAGTAGAGTTCCAGTCTGATTGCAAGGAGGTGGTGGACATGATCAACAAGGAAAATGGAAAGGAAACCAGAGTAGATATCATCATTGAGGACATTGCAAATATGAGGTGTTTGTTTGACAAATGTACTTTCTCTTTTGTCCATAGAGCTGGGAATAGGTGTGCACATAGCTTAGCAAAGTTTGCGGTCAAACTAACTTGAAATGTTGAATGAGAAGAATGCTTTCCCATGTGGCTCCATGAGAGTGCACAAAATGATTACAAAGGAAGAAATTCTGATGTATCAAATCTTGTAATATCAAGTTAATGAAATCCAAATATGATATTTGACAAAAAAAAAAGTTTCAAACTCAATGGCTAAATGCAAGCCCCTAAGTGACTCCCAACTACTAAGGACAGCCAAGCAGGCTCAAAACAAATAGTAACAGTAATGGATCGAGAGACTGGTCCCCTTTCAATTGGTAAAGACCGGAAATTAAGCAACAAAACCCAATATCAATCACAAAAAGCAGTGTAGAGGTCTCAATGTCAATGTCCAATTAAGGAACAGTAAAATCAACATAGGTGCAATAGATCGCTCTAAACTGCACCGTTAGTCCTGGCGAGAGCTAGGCAGGCTGTCCGCTAACCCCTTTGGTTCGCCTTAGGGGAAGGTGGGGCTGTCACAGGTGGTATCAGAGCCACTTCGTGTGGTCTCTGCGCGGAGTGAGCTTGGGCCAAGTGGTGTTATGGTCCTGCTTTTGGTGAAGGTATCAAAAAGGGTTAAGTGCTCTTTTGAGCATAAGTTATGAACGGGGCATGTTATAAGTGTAAAACTCTTTATCATGAAACTTGAGGAAGATAGATATGTATGTCGGGTAGAAATCTATAATATGGATGATTTACGCTTGGGACCGGCCGGCTCGAGTTGGTATTCTTGCGCCCGGATACGAAAGAGATGAGAGTCTAGGTTAGAAAGAATTGGGCGAACTAGAAATTGCGATTCTATAGATGACTTTGTATGTACCTGACTGACTGTTCTGTATACTTGTTGATCCTGTTATGTGTTCTCTGTATATGTGTTATGTGTTTAAATGCTCTACGAGGGAGTTGAGTAGTTAATTGTTCTTGTTTACTTGTTCCTGTTTAGTGCTGCGAAAAGGAGGGGTTAGGTGCCCTTTAACAGTATATTTATTTTGTGACCGATCTTAGATTATATGGAAGGCACACGTAGTGGACGGGGGCGTGGGCGCGGGAATAGGCAACCTACGCCAGACCGGGGTGCTGGGGAAACCTCCTCTGGACCCCATCCTGAACCGAGAGTTGACCCCAATGTACAGATAGCTGCCACTATGCAGCAAATGACAAACCTGCTGGCACAAGTGGTGCAGCAACAAGGCCAGAATCCAAACCCTAATCTGGGAAACCCTGGAAACCCTGGCAATCATGTTGAGAGCGAAGACAGAGCTCTTGAACGATTTCAAAAGTTTGCTCCACCCAAGTTCATTGGGGGCAGAAATATTTGGGTGTGCATGGTAAATATTTGGGTTTCGTTTATATGAACCAGTCCATATCCTTTTGATGGTTGGATGTCTTATTCACACTTCAACTAACATATTAACCTTCTTTTTGCTTTCAAAATGTTTGGTACAAGTATTTAACTTTTTTGTAGGTAGTTAAGGAGGAATGGGAGTAATTTGTATCAGATGTGGGGAAGGACAAATTTTTCAAGAAACTTTAAAATTTGCAAAAGAAATTAAGGCAGTAGAATAAGGATACTTTCAACATCATATTTCCCAAAGTTAAACAGCAAAGGAAATTTTGAAGCAATATGGAGCTGTATATGATGCCAATAGTGATGAACTTTCCAAGGTTAGGTTGAAAGAAGAAAAGGTAGTTCATGCTTGGGAATTAGCTTCAGAATGTGAATTTTGGCAACAAAAGGCTGCTATCAAATGTATTCAAATCAGCTATGCTAACACGGATTTTTCCATTCAATAGTTAAACAAAAGAGAAAATATAATTTCATGGCATGTATTAAGGAGGAGAATGGTTCATGGTTAGAAGATGAATGTCAGATTAAAGATTTGGCAGTGGATTTTTTTCTCTTGCTTATTCTCTCTAACCATGATTCAAAGAGTGATCTTGTGACGACCCCACATTCCCCTAGGGCGTACCCTAGAGGTTAGCGGACCGCCTCACCCTCCTCTGCTCCGTAACTATCAATTCAGGAGCAAACTTAGATAACTTGGTGAACTGAGTCTCATACTCAGATACACTTAACCATCCCTGACGTAGCCTAATAAAATCGTCCTCCCTTTTCTCCTGGACTGTTAGTGGAAGATATTTCTCGTTAAACTCTCGTAAAAGTTCAACCAAGTCCACACTGTCCGCTCTCTCTCCCACTTAATCCTAATTACATTCCACCAGGCTCTGGATGGTCCCTCAAATTGGAATACGGCAAAGTTCACCTATCTTTCCTCCATACAATTCAAGGCGGCGAAAATCACAACCCCAATAGGGTTTCATATGCATATATAAGTATATAAGCAAACCAGAAAATTAAGAAATGGAACTCATTTGTCCCAACAACAAAAACAGGTTTTGGCTTCCAAATGCGGTAATGGCACAAAATGCGTTACGCTCATCGGATGAGGGTGTAAGACCCACCATCGCGAAGCTAAGAGACAGGGCTACAACAATGTAGAAGGCCACTCAGTCCAAATCCTAGCACAACTAGGTCAAAAATGCAGAAAACTAACCCAGAACCGTAATTGCAGGTTCCCAAATCCCACAAAACTGTAATCAGTCCAATTCAGTCTATACAGGTCCAAATGCATTGATTCCAAAGTCATATGAAAGCTAAGACATCAAGATACATTTCATCAGAAGACACTAACAACAAAATCCAAATCAATTCCAGTCAAAACAGACAATTACTATCGTAGTTCGCACATTCTGTTCACCAAAAACAGCAACAGTAAAAACAGTATAACTCACTCTACACTACTCCAAATTCCCTGAAATTTTTTAGGCACTTCAAACTCATCAATACCTACAACTTTCATGTTTTGAGCAAAGTCCAATTCGGCCTCTATCTATGACCTAAAATTTCGGACAGAATGTTCAACCAAGAACCCTAATTTTCCAGAAATTCTTCCAAATTCAAAATTGATTGCATTTATCAACAATTCACACCTACTAGAGTCAAAGCCCCTTATTACCAACCATCAAAAATAACCACACCACCAAGATCATATGAAACCAGAAAATTCCTCATAAAATAAAAAAACTCAACCAATTCATTCCAAACCATGAAATAATCCACAATTTCTCACACCATAGCCACCATTAGGCATAAAATAACCATCATTAAGTGTAACAGCCCCACTTTCCCCTAAGGCGAACCAAAGGGGTGAGCGGACTGCCTGCCCAACTCTCGGCAGGACTCACGATGCAGACTAGAACTATCTATAGCGATCCGGAACTTACGAACGAGCGTAAACGAGTCAAAATGGTAAAATAACCCAAAATTTAAAAAAAATGAATTCCGAAGTCGGCCATGAATAGTGACCGACCCGTCAGAACCCAACCGAAATAGCCAACAAACATTCACATCTGAACTTTAGCGTTTACAAATCAAAATGACATACAAAAGTTTTCAAAAGTTAATATATACACACGGTTTGCCAAATCAAAAGAGAAAACGCCCCAAAAGTACACTTACGGTTTTAATACATGAGCTATACAAAAGATATGTTCAACTAGCTCAATTTGGCAGCCATTTGTCAAATCCAGACCAAAAGGGTTTATTTTCCTGTAAGGAAAACAAAAGGAACGGAAAGGGGTGAGCTTGCGCTCAATGAGGTACCAAACAGATAGCATTAAAATCATGGCATTTCACATTTAACAAATCAGATACACATGTCAGATATAAAGCAAAGGAACCAATGATTCAAATCAGAAGGATACGGGTGGCTCTCAGGAGCCAAATTTCCAGCGCAATACTTGATCCAAACCGGTTGACTCTCCGTCAACGTATATAGAACCAATGCGTCCGTAGACCCCTCTTATCACCGAATTCCGTCCACCAAACACCCCTTTACCGGGCCCGCTCACCTCAAACGAACAAAATGGTAATACTCGAGTATACCCGGAATCAAGGGTCTCAATACCCAAAATCCCCGAACAGACTACCGTGGTTCGTTATCTAATCGTCCAGGCCTTTGCCGGCCCGACTCGAATAACTTAGCCACAGGATTGAGCTCATAGGTCATAGAAATCCGAACAGATGCAGACACAGATAACAGATTCAAATTTTGCATAGTAAATTGGCATATGAACAGACTAGAGAACGAGTGTGATAAAGTACACCCTCGTCTCGAACAAATAAACAGATTGCAGAGCAGAAATCAAGTTAAATAGCAATGGAGGGGAGTGGTACACTCACCGGCTCAACTTCAAAAGTTTTTACTTCAGAATGGCCTTAATCGCCAAGAAACCCTAAAATAATCAAAATAAACCAATTGAAGGTTTCATATCCCAAATCGAGTAAACGGAATGCACAAGTGAGGCTCGACTACACGTCGTACGCCTTGCCCAAAAATACTAATGCAAGGGTGCAAAAACATGATTTTCTTGGAAACAAAAGATAACATGAAGACCTAGGGTCAACAACCCAAAAGCCCTTCATTTCCATGAAAAGGCAAATCCAACTTAAAGAACCAAACGGCCTAGAAAATCGGACAGCATTTCCCCTAAATTTCTTACTTTTCCAGCCATTAAGGCTTCATGATTTCCTCAAATCAGTCCCAAAACCTCACACAAAAGTCATCTCTTTTCCCAAAAGCCGTTCACTAGGCTCAAAGCAATACAAGTACAAAAGTTAGCTAGGAAATGACCGGAATAAGAGTAAGCCTTAAAACATGCAAACAAGTACAATGAGACTCGATAACGAATCATAAAGCCATGCCAATCACAACCCCAATAGGGTTTCATATACATATATAAGCATAATAGCAAACCAGAAAATCAGAAAATATAACTCATTTGATCAATCAACAAAAACAGGTTTGGCCTCCGTATGCGGTAATGTCACAAAATGCGCTACGCTTATCGGATGAGGGCGTAAGACCCACCATCTCGAAGCTAAAAGACAGGGCTACAACAATGTAGAAGGCCTCTCAGTCCAAATCCTAGTACAACTAGGTCAAATGTGCCAAATACTAAACCAGAATTACCAAAACAGGTTTGCAAAACACACAAAACTGTAATGAACACAACTCAGTCTATACAAGTCCAAATACCGAAATTCCAAAGGCATAAGCTAGCTAAGACATCCAGCTACATTTCATCAGAAGACACCAACTTCAAAATCCAAACCAATGCCAGTCAAAATAGACAATTACTAGCGCAGTTCGCACATTCTGTTCACCCAGAACAGCAACAGTAAAAACGGCATAACTCACTCTACACTACTCCAAATGCCCTGAAATTTTGCAGGCACTTCAAAATCATCAATACCTACAACTTTCATGTTTTGATAAAAGTCCAATTCGGCCTGTATCTATGACCTAAAATTTCGGACAGAATGTTCAACCAAGAACCCTAATTTTCCAGAAATTCTTCCAAATTCAAAATTGATTGCAATTTCCTATCATATGCACCTACTAGAGCTAAAGCCCCTTATTACCAACCATCAAAAACAACCACACCATCAAGATCATATGAAACCAGAAAATTCATCATAAAATTGAAAACTCCACCAAAACACTTCAAATCAAGAAACAAGTCACATAATCCATCACTTTAGGTCCCATTAAGCACCATATAAGCATCAATAAGTGTAGTAGAATGTTTAATCATTACTTACCTAAGAAATAAGAGAAGAGGAGTTGTAGACCACCCTAGCTCTTCAAGAAAACTTCACCAAACAACCTCTATCACCAACTAGAAAGATTTTTATGGAGTAGAAATGGATGTAAGCAAATGTTTTTGGGTGATTTGCACCAAGTAGTAGCTAGAACTTGAAGAGTTTCTTCTTCCTTCCTTGCACAAGAGGTTAAATTTCTGTTAACCTCTTGTGCAAGGAACCACTTCATCAAGCAAACCTTAGAATTATATGACCTTTGTGGAAACGATACAAATCCACTATCTTCGTATCGTTTCCAAATGATAATTGGTACTAATGTGGTGCAAGCCGATATTTAATATTTGCCAGAATTACATGTATATTTTGAAACCAATACACCTTGCCTTCATGGAGATGATCTGTGAAAATGGTTATCATATTACTGCCTCTTATAACTCCCTGCATGACAAATTTCTGATAGTTTTCAAGAGATTAGTTAATATTAAATATTAAATATAATAAATAACATACACTCTGAATTATTACCTTATCATCTACAAAAAGCATCTTGATACATCCAGAACATTGAAGCACTCCAGATATGGTCATATCTATTAATCGAAACAATCTAACCTTTACATTCCATCTATATCCATAAGGGTCCAGATAGAATAAAGGTGTATATCGGATATCTGTAAATTATTATGATATAGCATGAAGGTTAATTATTTAAACACTATAGTTGAGACAGGAAGTAACACAAATTGAAAGAAATGCAAAAAGAATGTCAAAGTGTGAAGCATCTATAGTACATAAAATATGAAGTAAATGTACTATTTTTTAAAACAAAGTGATGTCCACAATTTATCAAAGGGAGTCAAAAATCTCACGATACACAATATTTTTTGTATAATTTCATGGATCATTATCTCTATTAACAATGAGTATTTTCAACCCAACTGGCGAAGTAGCACGGGAAAGAGCAACATAAAGTTGACTGTGTGAAAACACAAGTTCAGGAAGGTAAATGCCAACATTTTTCAATGTTTGGCCTTAACTTTTGTTGATAGTCATTGCAAATGCCACTTTCACAGGAAATTGTCTTCTTGTAATTGGAAAAGGAGTCCGTGCGCTCTGTGGTGTTAAAGAGATCCAAGGTATGAGTACTAAATCTCCAATATTGGATCCTGTTATGACTTCTGCCTTGAGGACTTTATCCCACATTCTCGTAACGATAAGTTGTGTTCTATTGCAAAGACCCTCTGACTGATTGAGATTTTTCAAAAGAATTATAGAAGTTCCTTCTTTAAGTTCCAAAGAATGATTTGGAAATTCAGGAAAACTCAAAGAGTGCAACATTTCAACGGGATTCATATTTTCAACAATATCATTCTTTGAATAATGCAACCCATCTTTCTTAAACCTTCAGCCCTCATCTTGTTCTATTCTTCCCCAAATCCTCCAAGCAAAGTTAAAATTAATTTGTAATATGCTAAAATAGTGTTTAAGACATAATTGATTATTCAACGAGCGAATCTTGTTTTTGTTTCCATTTATTGTCTAATTGCATGAAATGCATTCATATGCATAAGATTAGGAGTAGATTAGGAGCAGATTGTTTAATTGCATGAAAAACATTAATATGTTAAGGTTATTATTATTATTTTATAAGGCCAAGGGAAATTAGTGTAATATTGAAAATCTCAAGGGTATTAGATGAATCTCTCAGATGTCAGAAACCTCAGGGGAGGTTTCTGAAATTATCCCTTGATATAAACACTACTTTTTAATCATCTTTTGAGTTTTTTTTTATTTTTATTTTTTCCTAAAAAATGGAAAAAAATTTTCCCCAAAAAAATAAAACAATCTAAACAAGACCTAGGCTCTGCGGACATTAGGGGGTTTTCCAAATACATGTTTTTCTTTATGGAATTTACAGTAACATAATCCAAAAATAACCCCAAAACACTAAGGGTACGTTTGGTTCCCCGTAAAATTGGGGTTTAGAATTGAAATTGGGATCTCAATTTCAATTCTGCTGTTTAGATTCTGCCCTATTTAAAGAATTAGAATTGAATTTAAATTCTATGGGAGTCCAATTCCATAAATTGAATTCTTTACCGGATCAAAAGAATTCTAATTCCAATTCTACAACTAAACCGGATCTACACGCGGATCTAACATGGGTCAAAAATTAAAATCGGGTCAAGCATAAGTTGCAAGAAATAGCTTCCCGTTCCGATTGCTCCTTCTCCACCATTGTTACCACCTCCAATGCTAACCTCTCCTGCCACTGTCTTCCCCCTGCCTTCTGTTTCTCTGGCCACTCCCTCCATCCTTTACCAATCCCGCCACCTTCCGCCCATCACTTTGCCCATCGCAAGACCTACTCCGTCCAATTTTTGTCACTCCGTCTCTACACTTGCCTCTGCCACTCCTCCATTACTGCTGTCATCACCATTATTCCTCTCAGCCTGACATTCTGGGCTCTCTCCTTCAGCTCTTCTGCTTTCCCCAAATTTCAGACACATTTAGGGCTTATGAAAGGTAACTTTATCTTTGAAATTTTTTCAATTAATCATTGGTTATGGGCTTTATTACATAGCTTTGTTTCATTGGACACATTGCAATGGTTTGTTCTGTTTTCATGTCTATTTTTTCTTATGATGAGTGCTAATCATCCTCTGTTATCTCTGTGTTTTAGAATGGAGATGGTAGTCTTGGAAGAGGGTTTATGTTTGTAGTGTTTTCTGGTTTTTATTTCAATAATAGTGAGCAGGTACCACTTATGAATGTGATAGCCCGTTTCCCTACTCTTTTTCCTGTTGCAATGCACTACGGGTTTAAGGCCCCTTAAGCAGGAATTAATGATATCTGCTCTTACATTAGTAGCTCTCTAGGTTCTAATGGAGGCGCTTGCTTCCAAATGGGCTTTGACTGAGCTGTAGTTGAATATGAAATTATGTGAAGTCTGTATAGAAGAAATTCTGAAGGCTTAATAACCAAATACATCAAAAGTTAATTTTATTTCAAAAAGATTGTGGTGTTTTTCTTGGAATTTCAATTGGTTAAAAAGACTCTATGAAGGTCAAATGATGTTTGTTGGATGATTTCTTGCAAGAAAATGGTGTATAAGAGGAGATTGATGAAGGCTGTGTAAGTGTGTGTGAGAATACATGAGGAGAAGAAAAAGAAGAGAATTAACAAGGAACCTGCGTTTTTCTTTAAAAAAAAAAAAAAGAACCCTAAAAACGTGAGTTCATAAAATGCGGCCTTGAAGTCGTGTTTTTATGATTTGCATTTTCTGTTGTAATTTTGTTGGACCAAATACGCGACTTTTGAAAACGCGACTTGAGGTCGCATTTTGAAGATCACGTTTTCTTCTTTATTTTTGTAGAATGGAATACACGGCTCATGAATACGCGACTGTATGATGATTGGAAATGATGTTTAATGACTCTAGGAGGTGGAAAAAGTGATTAATTGCAACCAATTTCTGTTTTGGACCAAAAATTGAAAAGTGAGGGTTTTGTGATGAACATTCTGTCCGAATTTTTAGGTCATAGATAGAGGCCGAATTGGCCTTGGCTCAAAACATGAAAGTTGTAGGTATTGATGTTTTAAGGGTGCCTGTAAAATTCAGGTCAATTGGAGTAGTTTAGAATGAGATAAGCCGAAATTACTATTGCTGTTCTGGGTTCATCAGGATGTTAGAACTGTGTCTGAAATGGGTTGTTTTGACTGGAATTGTCTTGGATTTGGGTGTTGAGGTCTTCTGATGAAATGTAGCTTGATGTCCTAGCTACCATATGCCTTTGGAATTTCTGCATTTGGACCTGTTTAGACTGAGTTGTACTGATTACAGCATAGTGTAATTTGTAAACCTGCAATTACGGTTCTGGTTTGTTATTTTGCATATTTGACTTAGTTGTGATGGGATTTGTGTGACGCCCCCACTTCTCCCAAGGGCGAACCCAAGGGTATCCGCGGAACGCCTGCCTAGCTCTCGCCAGGACTCGAGACAAATCAATTCAAACTTAACAATATATAACAATTTATACCAGTCTAATAAGGAAAAATCGCAACTAACTCATATTTGAGCATCAATTCGCTGCTCAAAACAGAGCTCCCAGTGTAGACGCGAAACAGGACAGTCATGTTCAAATGATTAGTATGGACTACTCAGGTGGAATCAAAATGTCCATTTTATACCGTTGGAAATCTGGGAATGTCTAGTTTCCAGTGCCGCAAACGGCACTCGATTTTGACATCGGAGCAAAAAGTTATAGCCGTTTGAAAAACACTGCCAGAGCAGTTTCGGGAAAAATTCCAGTTTTACTAGACTTTCGAAAACTCAACATTTACCCATCCAAATCCTGAAATTTTTTGATGAAACTTTCTACACAACCCACACAACATGTATACATCATAAACAAGTCGTTAGAACCACAAAAAAAATTGCTCTAAGGCCACGGCATGTACCGGGGCAGAAATGGAAAAATTCTCCCCTTCACTTCCTTTCAACTTTCATCCACAATACCACTTATTTCTACTAATTTAAGCACTAATCCAACATTATTAACATCAAAACTCACAAAATCAGTCCATCAAGCCAAAGTGGGAGTTCATAGAGCCCACTCACCAAATTTCCAACAATTTAAAGCTACCCATGAGAATCCAAGAGCTCATGAGTGTAATCTAACTTCCATAAATCAAGAATTAAGGGGTTGATCATCACTTACTTTCTGAAATGATCAAGGTAGAAATTTTGGTCCTTGTAGCTCAATAAAAACCATGAGAGCAAGCCCCCTTTTTCCTAGCTGGAGGTGATCTCCAAGTGGTTAGCAAAGTGTAGTGTGAATTTGAGTTGGTTTGAGCAAGAAATGAAGTAGGAATTTGAAGAGCTCTTTGGTTCCTTTCCTTCCTTGATGGCCAGCTGTTTGGAGCAAGAGATAGAGAGGTTTTGGCTGCAAATGAAGCTTCCAAGAGAAGCTAAAATGTGTGGCTCTAAATCGGTTCAAAAGTCAACTCTCTCTCCCGCGCGTACGCGCGCGTATCGTGCTCGATTCCACTCGAATTTATTTCACTTGTGCACTAAACCTCTAATACACTTTCATTCATATTATTATTATTCACTCTTAATAGTCCCAAAATAAAGGTCTTAAACCCCTCCATTAATTGCGCGCGTAAAAACACGTACTTCCGATTTTTGCGCGATAAAGCGGAATTTTCAAGAAATTCTTATAACGATAGTATCACTAACTAATAATTGAGCACTTAAACATAAAAATACCTATTTCAAGACTAATGTGCAAGTCTCCAATTTTCTAAGCTTATTGTATCCTCGATTCGATTATTGTCTCCAAACACGCATCCACTATTCTCACTAAACGAGCTTTCAAAATTAAATTTTGTAACAAGTCATTTTAAAAATATAAGTAAGTCATAGTTCCATGTAATTGGGTTTAAAAAGGTTGAAATAAAATATTCGGAGTAAACGGCCAATTAAATATTTAAATAAGCTAGTAATAGGAATTTAAAATAAGAAAATTTGCGAGTCCTCACAGAATCACTCAAGTTTCTCAAATCTCAAAACAAGTCGAGTAAGAGACATGTGCGATGGATCTCATTCATAGAGACTTTCCCGTATGTTATAAAATACAAGACTGGTAAGTCTACTATAGTCGCTGATGCACTCTCACAAAGGTACACACTTCTTGCTACTTTAGATGCTAAATTACTTGGTTTTGAGCTTATCAAAGACTTATATACAACTGATGACGATTTTAAGTTAGTGTTTGAAGCATGCAAGCAAAAGGCCCAAGAGAAATTCTTCATAGACAACAGGTTCCTTTACTACTTAGACCGCTTATGCATCCCTAAATGCTCAATTCGTCAATTACTAGTTAAAGAATCCCATAGTGGGGGACTAATGGGACACTTTGGGATAGCTAAAACTCTCTCCATCTTGCAGGAGGACTTATACTGGCCAAACATGCAAAGGGATGTCGAGAGAGGGGTTGCACGATGCATTCAATGTGGGTTTACCTTGGACTTCGCGCCAAGTCCAAGGTAAACCCACATGGTCTCTACATGCCTTTGCCTATACCTAGTGAACCTTGGGTGGATATTTCTATGGACTTTATTCTTGGTTTATCTAGGACAAAAAGAGGACATGACTCCATCTTTGTGGTAGTAGATAGGTTCTCAAAAATGGCACACTTTATTGCATGTCACAAAACTGATAATGCACCATACATTGTTGACCTGTTCTTTAAAGAGGTAGTCCGTTTGCATGGTATTCCCCGCACTATAGTCTCTGATCATGATGTTAAATTTTTGAGCTATTTTTGGAAAACACTTTGGTCTAAATTAGGCACTAAGTTGTTGTTTTCAACACTAGTCACCCTCAAACTGATAGCCAAACCGAGGTAGTTAATAGGACTGTGTGACTGCCCCACCTCTCCTTAGGGTAAACCCTAGGGTATCAGCGGACTGCTTGCCTAGCTCTTGCCGGGGCTCGGTCGATCAAAGAACTAGCAACTCAAAATAACTGGTGAAATAACTTCAAATTGAAGCGTACAAACCCTAATGGCATATAAACGTCAAGCCACTTTCCAAACTTAGAATGGCAATCTAAAAATCACACTTAGCACTCCACACTACAATTACATAACATAAGTCGAACTTATGAATTCAAGTTTACAAAAGTCAAAAGTAAAGTCATCTTAAACAAAAGGTTACAAGTTCAACCAAAATAAAGCTAAGAAAGCTCTTGACCGTTAGTCCGTCCCCGATCTGTTAAGGTAAACAAAGGGAGTGGGGTGAGCTAAAGCCCAGTGAGGTTCCAAGTAAAACAAATAATCACATAGCCAAATAGGGGCACAAAATAATCAAATAAACCATACAATGGAAAGGTAGTTTAAACACAGTTTAATTCAAGGATACGGGTGGCTTTCAAAAGCCAAAATCCCCTTGAGCTTGATCATAAATGTCTCTGTTGACTCTCCGTCAACACTTGTGTGACGACCCCACTTCTCCCAAGGGCGAACCCAAGGGTATCGGCGGGCCGCCTGCCTAGCTCGCGCCAGGACTCAAAACTTAAAGTTCGAAAGAGCACTAAATACAATATATACAATCCCAAAAGTTATATTCACATCTTCAAAAGTCTCGAGTCAAACCACTCTAATATACTACAATCACAACCAGCAGAAGATAGACCCTAAGAAAGGTCCTTATACAAACCACCAAAACAAAAACAAACATTCTAACTATTCAACTATTACAAGCCAATCTAACTATACTAGTATACGAGCCAAAAGTCCCCGCGTCGGCCCCTGCTAAGGAAAACAAAAGGAAAGGGGTAAGCTATATGCTTAGTAAGTAAACAGGGGCGAAAACATAAATTTCACATAACAGTTACACAATAAGAGTAAAGCAAAAGCAGAAAAGTAACATCACATAATAAGGATACGGGTGGCTCCAAAGCCAATTCATGTGCCATGTATGATCTCCTGCCGACACTCCGTCGACCGCAAAAATAGTCCGTAGAACTTCACTTGTACACCCACCGACACCTTATCACCCTCACTGGCCAGTCACCTCACAAACTTGCCCGAGCGAACGAAATCACAAACTTGAGCTTGAGTCACAAGCTCGGGTCACAAACTTGGTCACCTTCTCGGTGAACCGGATTCACAAAATTGGTTCATAACATGAACCCACAAACTTGGTCACCTTCTCGGTGAACCGGATTCACAAAATTGGTTCATAACATGAACCCACAAACTTGGTCACCTTCTCGGTGAACCGGATTCACAAAATTGGTTCATAACATGAACCCACAAACTTGGTGACCTCAGACTAAGTTGGACTGCCTTCGACCAAGCCCTAACCGGCTCGAATAGTCCAACCAGGTCAAGAGTTCGCCCCAAACTCACAAACTTCACAAAATTATTCAAAATCACAAACTTTGCAAACTTCACAAACTTTATTCGAAAGTCGCCCCGAGCCACAAGCTCAAGGGTTTTGGTTCCAAAAGGTTCATATACAGATGCCAAGTACAATTATACATTCAAATTAGGGTTTAGGTCGAGTGCGATAAAGTACACCCTCGCCTAAGTGCCCTTTTCACATATCTCAAACACATAGCAAAGAAAACACACCAAACCGGCCTGAATACTTACTCAGAAACTGAAATAGCAAAAGTACGAAGTCGGATCAAAATGAACAGCTAGTAGTGGGCCCCACCAGTTCCGCCCAGCTCACCACCGTCTGAAATAGAAGATTGTCACATAATATCGCAAACGGCTACTATCGTGCCTAAAACAAGCAAAACGGCAAAAACGGCACGCGCGCACATAAATATGACGAACGGAAACGGAGACGGCCGTTAGCGGAAACGGCAGATTTGACACTCGTTTCTAGTTTACTCATAAGTTGAGCTACGAATATCGGATTAAGGCATATGAGACGCCATATCGAAGCTTAAAGGATGAACAACAACTGTTATGAAGACATCCAGAACTGAAACTGGAGGCTTTAGTCCCAAATGAACCAAACACAATCACTTACGAAATCTGGCAAATGCACAAATGGTCAGTTTTGAGTGCAAACTGTTTTCTATGCTACACATGGTCAAAAGAGCTGAAAATTGGCAGTTAGATAGTTCATTCCAAATGGAACAACTTTCATGAAGGTCGGCAACCCAAATTCGGAACGGAAATTGGTCATCAGGATCAAAACAGATTTCTGGTCATTTTCACGGGCAGGCCTTGTTTGCTCGGCTATATCTCAGGTTTTATAAATCCGATTCATGAAATTCCAAGGGCGTTAGAAAGCTCTGATATAGGGCTATAAGTTTGGTGTTTTGGTCGGAAGTCCAAACAGCTTGTAACTCAGTCAAATGTGAAGCCAAAGTTCCAGCCATAAACTTTCCAAAAACGTACCAGAATCACAAACCGTATTTGACCTCAATATGCGGTAATGGCACCAAATTCACTACGGTTATCGGATGGGGGTGTAAGACCCACCGTTTCGAAGCTAAGAAATAGGAGTACAACAATGTAGAAGGCCACTCAGTCCAAATCCTAGCACAACTAGGTCAAATATGCAAAATACAAATCCAGAATTACCAAAACAGGTTTGCAAATCACATAAAACTGTAATCGGTATATCTCAGTCCATACAAGTCCAAATGCCGAAATTCCAAAGGCATAAGTTAGCTAAAACGTCCAGCTACATTTCATCAGAAGACACCAACAACAAAATCCAAACCAATTCCAGTGAAAACAAACGATTACTATTGCAGTTCGGACATTCTGTTCACCAAAAACAGCAACAGTAAAAACGGCATAACTCACTCTATACTACTCCAAATGCCCTGAAATTTTGCAGGCACTTCAACCTCATCAATACCTACAACTTTCATGTTTTGAGTCAAGGCCAATTCGGCCTCTATCTAGGACCAAAAATTTCGGACAGAATGAAGAACCAAGAACCCTAATTTTCCAGATTTTCTTCCAAACCCAAAATTGGTTGCAATTGTCCACTTTTTCCACCTTCTAGCTTCATTACATAACATTTCCACTCATCATACGTAGCCACATCATAGTAATCATATGCAACCAGCAAAAATCCCAAATAAATAGAAAACTTCATCAATCTTGACTAAAATCAAGAAATAGTCCACAAAATCACACTTATAATAACCACAAATTATTTATTAAGCATCTTAGATAGAAGAGAGGGGTTCCATAGTCACTTACCTTAGAACCAAAGAAGAGAGACCACTTAGCACCTTAAGCTTCCAACCAACTTCACCACACAACTCACTATCACTCACTTAAGGGATTTTATGGAGAGGTTTCAAGTTTAATCGGTTGGTTTGTTGATTTGTGCAAGATTGGAGCATGAAATTTGGAGAGCTTTTCCTTTCCTTTTGCTTGATGTTGGTCGGCCACAAGAAGGAGAAGAAATGGTGAATTTTGGTCAATTTTTGAGATATTTATTTCATGGGTAAGAAAGGTAAAAAAGGTGAATAGTTGTCTTAGGTTTCAACCAATGGAAATGTGACACTTGTCACTCCATTAAATGCATTTCTATCCTTTCTTTTCTCTCTCACATCAATCATTTCACACACTCTACTTATCTCTTAACACCCGATAAATTTTACACAGTATCCGGAATTTAACCTAATTGGCCGAATTTTTCCGAACTTTGCGCACTAGTGGGTCCCACGTCCGTTATATATCCGTAATTTCTCAAAAACTTTACAATACTAGAAAAATCATTTGAAAACGATATTTGCTCATAAACTTTGTCTGGGGAATTTTCTAATCAAGAAAATGTAGAAAAAAACGGGTTTTCAATCTTAACCGGAACTTAGGGTTTAAATCTTAATTCCTACTTAGGGTTTTCGAAATACTCCCAAAACCAAACGTTACCTCCAAATTAATGAATATATCAACGTAGTACGAACTGGGGCCTCACAACTTGTATACACAGAATATCAAGTCCATAGAACACCACTTTCACCGATCTCTGTCCACCATTCAACCCCCTACCGAGCCCGCACGCCACAAACAATAGTTTGGTAATACTCGAGTATACCAGGAATCCAAGATTCCAAAGAAACAAGATCAAGTCGAGGATTTTACCACTAGTGGTGTTGGGCAACACAACAAGCAAGCACAACGGCTATACTTCACCAGGGACCTCCAAACATCAGTCCCCAAGGTTTATCGGCCTTCTCGACCAAGCCCTTGCTGGCTCGATACAACCAACTCACCTAAGAGGTTGGGTACCCAAACAGTAGCAGTAATTGACGGGATATCACCCAAACAACTCAAACACAGTCATATCTAGAGACAGACTCTAGATATGACTGTTGTACTTAATAGCCACACAAATGAATAGGATTTTGGGAAGTGAATCACAATATCAATATGCTATTGTGTACTAAGGTTAATCACAATAGCATATTAACCCGAAATTCAAGGGGGTTGAGGATTTGTTCCGCTTGAAAGAAACATAATCGATATGACACTAGAAATTGTAGCAGTGGCAACTAGTAGTCTAACACTGCTACAATTGGGATTAGTGGCTTCTACAATTATTAATAATAATTGTACCTTGCAATATAAATACTAATTCAATAAATGTAGATATTAAAACAACAAAGGTAGAAACTAATACAATAATATAGAAATAAAACAAATTTTAAGGGGAGGGAAAATTTGATATGTTTTTGACTTATTGTATTAGTGTCTATATTTATCATTTTAGTATATACATTTATTATCATATTGTCTATATTGCACTGTGCAATTGTCCCGGGTAATTGCAGAGTCAGTATAAATTACTGTCTCTTACAAGTTGGAACTTAGACATGACATAGGTTTAAGGACATCCTGTCATTGCTATTGCTAGAAAATGCTAGACAGTGTACTTTTAAGTTACAAACTCAATAACAAAAGGCTGCATGACATGGACATAGAATTCCACTGCAAATTTAATTTCAGTTATATTTATTAATAACTATACATTGAAACATCTAATAACATGCATGTGGATGATAGGCAGCCGGATGAGAGTTTTAGGAAAAGAAATTTTGATATTTTGATATTTTGATATTTGAGTTGGCGAATTTAACTCGAGTCAACTAGCATTTAATTTCACTCAAAAATCCCAAACTAGTATTAATCGTTTTCTCAAAGTGAAATCCACAAATTTCGAGTGAAATTAAATTTTGAGGTTTTTTTAAAACCAAAAACTTGCTAAATTCGTCAAATATTTCAATAACCAAGTTCTAGAGTCATATAAGCAATTAACACCACTTTGGTGTCACTGGTTGAGAAAAATCATATTTACCCATTTAAAGGAATTTTCCCTTCTAATTTTTCCCAAAAATATCTTGGGAAATTCCTTTAAGAGGAAATCATATAAACCAAGTAAAACTAGTCGTTGGAATTTCTATAAAATAGAAACTCCTTAAGTTTGCCAAATTCCATTGACCAAATACTTACACCTAATACTTACTCAGTGTAAGTATGATCCAATATGAATACCATAAAATATAGCTATATTCACACATTCCTCTACCAAATTTATCTATTGGTAATATATATTATAAAGCTAGCAGAGTAACCATCTTTAATATAGCCCCTTAAATTGGTAAGAATCTTTATCATAGGCTAATAGGATTTGGTTATATTCTGCATTTGGACCTGTTTAGACTGAGTTGTACCCGAACAGGAAATTTAAAACAGGATTTTACTGGGGAGGTTTAAACAATGAATTGAGTTTTTACCTGGGAGTAGGTCAAACTTTTTGTACCAAGAGGAAGATTTGATCTCTGTGGCTGAAGCGATAGCTGAAAAATAATAAAGCACTTTCTATCAGGTAAAAAAATATTATATAGTTGTAAATTGCCGCTCTCCATAATTTGCAAATGTTAGGACCGGGCCAGGAATAGACAAACTCAAGTTAGCACAAAGTAGGCGGTATAACCGACCATATAATAGATAGGCGGTAGATACCAGCCATTGGTTTGGTGTTAATAAACCAAACCAATGGCTTCGGAATTGGTTTTTCCTTCTTTTCTTTCCTTTCTTTTCTTCTTCTTCTTCTACCGAGAAGCTGAAGCTTCTCCCTGCTGGCGGGTTTTGGTTTATTTTTTTTGGGTTTCGGTTGGGCTTGAGGGACAAAAAGATGGGCTGGCCTGCTCTTTTCTTTTGGGTTTCGGCTGGGCTTAGGTAGTATCCGGCCCAAATAAATAAAAATGATGGCTCGATGGCCTTTTTCTCCCAAATTAGAAACCGAAATTTGCATTTTAGCCCCTGATCTTTGGAGTAGTTTAACTTCGGCCCAGAACATTTTAAATTTGTTTCACTTAGGTCCTTAAATTAATTGCACTTTGGTCCTTGAATTTTATCTTTCATTTAATTTTGACCCCTGAACTTTGGAAAAATATAATTTCTGTCCTCAAAAGTTTTTCAATTTTTGCAATTCAGTCCCTGATGAATTTTGACTCTCTTTATTATGATTTTTTCTTTTCTTTAATAGCTAATTATGCTACTTTTGAATATACTTAACTTGTAATTTTTAGATATTCTTAAATTTCTTTACGTTTGACATATTAGTGTGAATTTAGTATTTTTGTTATTATTATTTTTCAATTAAATTGGTGCCATGATTCTTTTATTCATTTTGAGTATAAATAGGGCAATTTGACTCCATTTAGTCATCACTTCAAAAGGGAGGTACCCCTATTATTATTTAAGTGTCAATTACGTGCTCTTATGTGTCTATATATTTTTATATGTTTTGTTATTTATTTGATTTAGATGTTTATTCCAATTCTCTTATGGTTTTTTAGTTAATTCTTATAATTATTTGAGAGGCATTTAATTGCCTCAAAAATGTAATAGATAGGATAACTAGATTTGTTTTATTTTATCTTCCCCTTTTAGATTTGTAATTAGGTCCCCCATTGTAATAGATAGAATAGATAGGTTTTATTTTTTCATATTTTCCCATTTTAGATTGTAGTTAGATTCCCCGTTGTAATAGGTAGGTTTTGTGTGTTTATGTGGCTTATGTGTTATATGTTTACCCGCTTTCCTTAGAATTTTTCCATCTAGATATTATGTTTACGTGTTGTGTGCTACGTGCTCTTATGTGTTTGGCTGGCCAGTCCAAAGAGTAAACCATCTACAATCGAAATTCCTACCAGACGTACCTATCTATGATCCTCAGATACCACAAGAAAAGTTAAGGCCTATAACATTCACAATTCAGAGCTTATGCTCAAACGAGCACTTAATCCTTCATACCTATTCATCACTTAGTCCAGGCTCACTCCGCGCAGAGACCACGCGAAGCAGGCTCTGATACCAACTGTGACAGCCCCACTTTACCCTAAAGCGAACCAAAGGGGGTTCAGCGGACTGCCTGCCCACTCTCGCCGGGACTCAGTCGATCACTTCAAGCAATCATCGGAAAACCCATAAAAGAACACAACAACGATCCAACTTAAAAGAAAATTTATATACAATAATATCTCAAAAGAAGTACAATCGTCAAATATACAGAGGTTCTCAAATCACCGTACAACCAGCCCGTGCCAAGCACTAGGGCGAGAACCATTACAAAAGAAAACCAAGAGCTAGCCCCAGCTAGTCTATAAAGGCTCTCGTCCTTGCACGCCTTCCCCTGTTAAGGAAAACAAAACTAAAGGGATGAGCTGGAAAGCTCAGTGAGGTTCCGAACACATAGGCAAACAAGAAGTTCAATGCATTCATTACATATAACCAATAATTCAAAATACAAATACAAAAGAAAGCGATAAATACATTCATTAAAAGGATACGTGCTCACAAGGAGCCATTCGTTCATTCGTTCGTTCATTCATTCTCCTTTCATTCCCTTATGTCTCCAATCATTTGAAAATGCATTTTATATAAGTAAAACCCTCATTCATTCATTCGTTCATTCATTCATTCATCCCCTTCCCTGACCGTTGGCCAGGCTCCACCAGACTTCAAGGTAATACTCGAGTATACCGAAACGTTCACACAGGTCCCTAATCGCCCGACCGAGTCCGCTTCTGGCTCGAGACGACCGGTAACAAGGGGCAGTGGCCAGTTCAGCCAAAAGGCTTACATTCATGCACAATTAACATTGCAATCATTCGATCATTGAAAACTTCACAATCATTTAGGCCGAGTGCGATAAAGTACACACTCGCCTAGAAAACTCGTTTTAACAATCATTAAAACATTTAACATGTTATCAATCATTCATACCAGCCATATAGTCATGAAACATAACAAACAAGGAACACTCACCTATACACTCAAAATAACGTCCACTTCTCAATCACCAATGAAACCTAAAATTAAACAAAGAACACATTACAATCCATCTAGCATGATTTAGATGAAATCAAGAATTACCCGACTATTCGCGAGTAAACGTATAAAAATTACTTTTAAAGTGTAACGATGGCATTTGGATTCGTGGACGGGAATAACTAGGGTTCATAAACCAACCTTGAAACCAAACTCAAAAAGGTTATGCAATTTTCGGCAGAAAACACTTTAACCAACGACAAATCGAAATCCAATAAGGTAAGCTAAGAAGTATTGTTTCCGGAATCGTTTATGTAGCTCAAAATCAATAGACTATATGCCTTGAAGAAAATCATGAAAATGTGGCAAAACTATCTCACGTTCACTCTTAAAACTTCACTTAAAAGTTATTCACTTGTGGCCAAGAGAACCCTAGGTCAACCTCTATATTTTGGTATTAGGTTTTAGAATGGTAAAATAATCATTTTATTTGCCAAGCGGAAATATACAGGTTCAAATAGAAATTTAACCCTCGGCCACCCTTTGAAAGAGTCGGTAACATTTTCAATAACTACGTCCAATTCGTTACAAAATACATTCGCAAAAATCACTTTAACTTGCTCACATTACAAGAAAATAAACGGACGGCATGTCCCTTGTGTTTACCTATTTTCCAGCCATTAACGGCTTCATTATTTTCTCAAATCAGTCCCAACAGCTCATATAGAATAATCTCATTTCCAAAAGCCGTTCACTAGGCTTAAAGTCATATAAATACAAAATCAAAATAGAAACATTTCTGAAAAAAATGGAATTAAGCTCTACACTATAAAAACAGTTTTTGACATCATTATGCGGTTTTGGCACCATTGGCACTACAATTATCGGATGGAGGTGTAAGATACACCGTTTCGAAGCTAAGAGATAGGGTTACAACATTTTAGAAGGTCACTCTATCCAGTTTCTAGTGTAACTAGGTCAAAAATGCAAGATACTATACCAGAACCGGAAAAACAGATTCACAGAACGCATTCTGGTTCAAACATCATAAGTCAGCCTACCTAAGTCCAAATTCAGAAATTCCAAAGCCATCCGAAAGATAAGAAACAAGGCTACATTTCATCAGAAGACCTCAACAATCAATTCTGAAGCATTCCCCACCACATTAACCAATTACAGACGCAACTATCAAATTCGGGTAAAACCAGGGCAGCAAGGGTTTTTCCATCTTTTCTCAAGCTACGCTACTCCGATTGACCTCAAATTTTGGAGGAATCTCTAACATATCATTCCCTACAACTTTCATGTTTTAACCCAAGGCCAATTCGGCCTCTAACTATGTGCTACAGTGCCGGGCAGAATTGGGGAAAATGAAACCCTAGAACCGGAAATTCACACTACAAGCGGAAATTTTCCGCAAACAACCGTAAATAACGTATAAAGAGTCCATTTAACACCATAACAATCCATCAATTCAAGTCCAATCCATGACTTTCATATAAAATCAGATAAATCCCAAATAAATTAGAAAATGGTCCAACTTGACCTAAACCCAAGAAATCATCCACAATATAGCATCTTTAACCTTCACAATCCATCAATAAACCATTATTCAAACAAAACAATAATTTCCTTAGATACTGCAGTATTTAAATGCAGTATCTAAGGGTATACTGATTAGTATACCGAATCTCTGGACCACATAAGCCTGACTGCAAATATTCTATGGCAATTGTGGAAAGCGAGAAATGAAAGAGTTTTCAAGGAAAAGAACAAGCAACCTTTACAAGTAATACAGAAAGCTATGCAGGAATGGATGGAACACCGGGAAGCTATGGAAGGAATCAGGAAAGAGAGCATTTCAGAAACTTTTGATGCTTTGGACGAGTCAGAACACAACACAGGTGAGGGGGAGGGCATCGATGTACAAGTATCTATAACTATCAAGAAGGAAAGACAGGTGGTGGGGATTGGAGTGATGGCAAATGGCAGCAATGGCCAGCAAAAAGCTATATGGGCTATGAGAGAGGAGTGCCGGACAATGGCTACTGGACTATGCAGAAGCTTTAAAAATGGCTGTGGCGAAAGCAAGAGCTCAACAGTGGTCTCATATAAAAGTGGGAATCATGGACCAACAGTTGCTAAGACAACCAAGGTCAGGAAGAGCTAAAGATATCAGGTTGTTCGCTCAGGTGGAGGAGATTGATAGACTAAGCTCCATGTTTGTGCAATGCTCTTTTTATCTGATACCAGATGAACAACATGATAGAATTAGACAGATAAGTTCATATGCTACAAGCATCCCATTAGATGAGGAGCGCTAGCTTCCTCCGTATCTGTGTACACGATGTATAGGTGGATTGGGCCTTTGCCCATACTTTGTATTTTACAATGTTTATCAATATAACCTTCTAACGTTTCCCGGAAAAAAAAAACTTAACTCTTTTTGGATGTTTAGGATCAGTACAAAAGTCTACTTGTTAAAGTTAGCGTACAGTTCTCAAAATACATTTTGATTTTGGTATACATTTTTGGATCTTTTTTTCCTACTTTTTTTAAAAATTAAATAAATTATTTTTGAAATTGACGCCTTTTTTCAATAAAATAACTAAAGCTCCCATCGCCTTTACATCTCCATTAATTCAGTAAAGGTGTTACATACAAAAATAACGAAAAATGCTATTGCACTCCTAGTTTTGTTAATCACAATCTCACTATTATTTTAATTATATATTTTTCATTTATTAGACTATATTATAAAATAAATTATGGGAGTGGAAATAATATTTTCCAAAATAAATAATGAATACAAATTTGGTTGAATCTTTTAATAAGTAAAATATGTTGTTCGTTCTTGTAACATTTTTCTTTTGGTTAATGTTAAATTGCCTGCCATACGTAACAATATCTACTTGGCCAGCTTAAAGTCGATAATGATACATGCCGAACTTAACTATATATATATATTTTTTTTGCTTTCCTCTCAAAAACAAAAATATTAGACCTTTGCTTTCATATATTATTTATTGTATGCAAATACGCTTCACTTATTAGTTTTGTTTTTGAGTTAGATACATTGTATATTGGTCAAATCATCATAGCCCTTTTTTATTATAATGTATAAAAATTTCCCATTCAAATAACTAAATTTCCCACCGCCTTTACATCTCCATTAATTCAATAAAAGCTGTTTACATACAAAAATTTATTTTATACTAAAAACTTTTCATATTTATTTCATTTTCATTCACAACAATTCTACGTTCAATTTTACCAGTCCCAACTATAAATAAAGTACGTTATTAGTGTATGGGTGACCCTGCGCGTTGCGCCAGAAAAACTAGCAAATGTAATGCTCGCAGCTTCACATAAAGTGGAACAAAGTACGCATAATTGTTGTTGAGCAATTGTACAAGTTGTTGGGAAGAAGCAATAGGTAGTTGAAATGAGAATTGAAGTCATGTTTTAGGTAAATATTTGAAGTTCCTAACCAGTAGACGCTTTTCAATTTGTATTATATAGTTCCAAAAAACAATTTTATTTGCAATTCTATTTAATTGATAGGTGTCGAGCCTGTACAATAATAAATACCTACTCAAATTGAATACTAACTCTGTATCTAATAGTAAGTAGAGTCGAATCCATAGGGAATGAGAGAATTTAGTTTCTTCAAGAGTTCAGGATATGGGAGATTTTATAAAAATGACAATAAACTATACTACTTGAATATAGTAACTAGCTGAAAATTAAATGGCAAATTATCAAAACTCAATTAATATTGGACATGCTCTAACCATGAAGCAACTTCGGAAATGGTTTTGTCCACTTGTACTCCCACCTAACACCTTATCACCCTCACTGGCCAGTCATCTCACAAAATGGCTCGAGCAAACAAAACGAAATTGAACTTGATTCACAAGCTCGGTTCACAAACTTGGTTCACAAAACCACAAACTTGGTGACCTTAAATGTGACAGCCCCACCTCCCCCTAAGGCGAACCAAAGGGGTCAGCGGACCACCTGCCCAGCTCTCGCCGGGACTCAGTCGTTCACTTCAATCCTCAAACAAAACCAGAATAAACCCACAAGAATAAATATAACGACGGTCCAAAACTTAAAGCAAAACTTATGTACATTACTATCTCAAAAGGGAGTACAAACATCGAATATACAAAGGTTCTCGATTCACCATAATCCAACCCGTGCCGAGCACTAGGGCGAGAACCATCCCAAAAGAAACTAGACTAGGCTAGTCGATACACAGCTCTCGTCCTTACTCGCTTTCCCCTGTTAAGGAAAACAAAAGTAAAGGAATGAGCTAAAAGCTCAGTGAGGTTCCGAACACATAAGCAACAAGAAGTTCAATGCATTCATTACATATAACCAATAATTCAAGATACAAATACAAAATAAAGCGATAAACACATTCATTAAAAGGATACAGGCTCACAGGGAGCCATATATTCGTTCGTTCGTTCATTCTCCTGTCATTCCCCTTATTCCTCCGGTTATTTAAATAAAATACATTTTTGGTAAATAAAACCCTCGTTCGTTCTTTCGTTTCGTTCACCCCCTCCTGGAAATTGGCTAGACTCCACCAGACTACAAGGTAATACTCGAGTATACCAAATTCACCTAGGGTCACCATATCGCCCGACCGAATCCGCTTCTGGCTCGAGTCGATCGGTAACGAAGGGCAGGACCCAATTCAGCCAAAAGGCTTACATCATGCGCAACTAATGTAGCAATCATTAAATCATTGAAAATTTCACGTTTCATTTAGGTCGAGCGCGGTAAAGTACACGCTCGCCTAGAAAACTCGTTTTGGAAATCCTTGAAAGCACTTAACACATTATCAAACAAGAACACAAGTCATGAAGTCAAGAAAATATAGCAAACAAGGAACACTCACCTATTTATGCAAAACAACGTGCAAATATCCTTCCGGATATTACCTCAGTCACCGAGAAAACCTAAGAATAAATGAGAAAGAATATTACACTCTATCTAGCACAAACATATCTAGCACAAACAATTAGGTGAAATCGAAGAAACCCAACAATTGATGAATAAAAGTATAGAAATGACTTTAAAGTGAAACGAGGGCATTTGGACCGGTGGACGGAAATAGCTAGGGTTTCATAAACTAAACGCAAAACCAAACAAAAAGGGGTATAAAATTTCCAATGGAAAACACTTGAACCAAAGACATGTCGGACTCCAACTATATAGACTAAGAAATATTGTTTTCGGGATTGTTTATGTGGTTCAAAATCATCTCATATTCAAGTAGATATTATAGACTAAATGTCTTAATGAAATTCATGTAAAAGGGAGGACAAAATACCCAAGAAAACCCTAAACCACTCCTTTTTATTTGGGTAAGAGTAAGTAAACATTTGGAGTTTCCAATTGAAGAAGGATCA
>NW_020863974.1:117960-152819 GCF_003713205.1 Coffea eugenioides
TTTACTTATATTTCCTTCTATTTCCTTCTTATAATCAACATCCAAATCACCCGGCCTCCTTTTCTCCCCCTCCCTCCAAATCATCACCACCACTCAAAATCATCACCACTACCACTAGCAAGAGCAGATACTTAGGCCTTTTCCTTAACATCTTTTTCGGCGAACCATTCAAATAGAGTTCTCAGCTCCTATGATTCGAAGTTGCAAGATTTTTGTTATTTAAATTTCCAGTTCCCGTGCCTGCAAATGGGCTCTAGTTTTATTGACAATCTAGGAGTCGTCAGTCAACAAGGTCTCCTGAAATACATCCTTACAGCCTCTGCCAAATTCCACCACCATTTCACCCCAAGCGTTGGCAAAACCTTTGATTTGATCCTTGAAACTCTCTAGCTCCACCGATGTTTCATTCCCGGATGAATCAACCCCAAATTTCTTGGTCTCAAATGCTAGCGTCGAAATTCCAATTACTTCACCATTGAAACTTATCCCAGTATCTTCAACTAAACTAGCTAACTCCTCCCTCCATGACCTCGAAGAAGATCCCATTACCTCCCCCATTTCCAGAGTTCTTTGTGTCTGTAGATTTATGAATTAACCCACCCTCCTACAAAACAATTTAGGTTGGAGAGTTTCAAAGAAAAGGCTGTGCAGACGAATTTGCCCCTCAAAAAGTTGATTTCCGTCTCTCCCAACGGCACAAATACACGGAGTGACCAAAACGGTACAGATTTACGAGTTCAGTGACATTTCAAGCTAATAAAAAAGTTTAGTGACCAAAACCGGCATTTTGAAATAGTCTAGTGACATTTCGCGCAATTCGCTCTTTGTTTTATCATGAAAGAAAAGAAGTTATATTATAGGATGAGGAAAAGTGGGAAGTTATATTAGAGTCAAGTACTTAACATATGGGAATGTGATTTAGTTAACGACCCGATTATCTTTAAGTGGTTGAGTAAAAATAGGTTGTTAGGATGATTCTCTAAAGGGATAAATCGACTTATTAATTTGTTGTTAAGTAAATTTGTATTATTAGTTTATCAAATAGTTTCTAGACACTTATCATTTTTTTTTCAAAAATGCCAATAATTTTGGGGTTTCACAAGATATGTGTTGGATTTGTCTAGCCCATAGAAAAGAAGGATGAGGTTGTAGTACAGTTTTACCTCATTAAATTTCAAATTAAACTGGTGATGCAAAGCAATTCCAAGAAATTGGAAAAATTTAGATTTATGGAAGTAGTCCATTAGATTTTTCTTTCTAGTATTACTATTGCTTAAAATTTTAATGACACCATACTATACATCCATATTTTACCTTCAATTTTTAATGTTGACCTTAGGGTTTTTAGGCCTAATTTTATGATGACAAACATTGACATTTTAGTTTAGAAATAAAAATTCTTTAAAAGAAATTTCCTATTGTAACAAAATTGCATCATGATTTGAGATATTCTACAAGTACCAGTTAAAAGTTAGTTGCTTATCGATAAGAAAAGAAATTAGTAAAGGTTTCATATAGCAATAGAATATGGTTGGAATAAATTGTGTTAAAATAAAAAGTTTTCAGTAATAGATATGGAAACAGTTTCAAATATTCAAATAGCAGCTTTTAGAAGTCAAATTTTAAATAAGAAGGAAAGAGAATGTCTTAGACTTTGTGTAAAATTTTCTCAATAACTTTGCTTAAGTAAAAGAATTGAATGTGCTAAGAAACATTTTAAGAATTACTTTTACAAGTTAATTGCTAAATACAAAGGAAAGAAAAAATTTGGGATTTCATTTTGAAGTTAAATTAGAACAGACTAAGAAGGAAAGGTTTGAAAAATAATTCTCATAATTAAGAACCCATTTGGATTTCTATTTTTTGGAATTTTCGTAGAAAAATATACTGTTGTGATTTGATATATGTATGGTAAAAAGATAATAAGAAAATGTGTTCACAAAAAATGTAAAAATGTACTATAACTATTTGATGTACATAAATTAACCAAATATTTAGAAAGCTGTCATCATAAAAAATAGGGAAATTTGCCAATTTGGTCCTTCACATTTTTTTTAAAAAAAATTTGTAGTCCCTCATATTCAAAATCAGTCAAAATAATCCCTCAAATATAAAAATGTCCACCTATTTAGTCCCAACGCTCATTTCTTCGACCAAAAACGCACACCTTCCTCATGTGCCCATAATTTTAAAGGCAAAAATAGGATTTTATTGCCTCTCAAAAATGGATTCTTGCAAAACACATTTTGGGTTTGCTATTCTTCCAGCAAGAAAACTCATTTCTTTTAATCTCTGACTTTGATTTGGGGTTCAGAGAGATTTATTTGGATGCTATGCTATTTATAGGTTTTGAGAGAAAAATAGGGAACTTTTTTTGTTTCCCCTTTTATTCAACACATAGTTGTCTTTCTTGATTCACTTTACAGTAGAGCAATGCTCCAAAGTTTCAGTCAATTGCAAATTGCAATGCTTTATGGTGATTCATCCCAACAAATGTCTTCAACCGATTCATCAATTGGAAAACCAACAGTTAAATGGCTTTCATTACACATCTTAAAATAGCCAGGGAGATTTCCATCTACTCCACTGTTGCAATAACTCAGCCGCTTATCGAAAAAACAAGATTCAACAGACTTCCATCATCACAATCAAATCCAGAGGAACAAAACCAACCACACAAGAATCGGCGCTATGAAACCTCTTCCTCTTCCTTGTCTGCCTCATCTGCCTCTTTAACATCAACTACATCAGCAGCAGCCTTTATTGTGGCCAACAATGAAGGTTTATTGTTTCTCAAAAGGATGGATCTCTGTCACGGCCCTACCTCCCCCTAAGGCGAACCAGAGGGTTCGGCGGGCCGCGTGCCCAGCTCTCGCCGGGACTCAGTCGTTCACTACAGTCCTCAATTAAATTACAATATAAAAATCAAATATACATCAACTGGTCCACAAATACACATCCGTCTCCAATAATTACATGTCACAAATGCAGCGGAAACTAATCCCAAATATACATAAAATAATTTCAAATCCAAAATTGTACAAAGTTTAGGCCATCCATACACGTGCACAAGTCCTTCCTTCGCCACGAGCCCTGTGGAGGGGAATAAATAGTTTTTGGGGTGAGCTAAAAGCTCAGCGAGTAACCAGAAAATCCTTAATCAAATCGGTTTCACAATAGTTCATTTCAATGATGTCATATAGCAATGATGTCATAAATTAAATGATAAATCCGGAAACAACTACATCATTTGCAAAACAGTAAATATGGATTATCAATAATTCAAGAAACATTTACAATGGAAAGCGATAGTAACATTCATGAAAGGATACATTCATTCTCCTGACATTTCCTCGCTCATTTGGTCATTCATTTCATTTCATTCACCCCGTCCCTGGCTATTGGCCAGGCTCCACCAACCTACATAGGTAATACTCGAGTATACCAAACGTTCACCCAAGTTCCTAATCGCCTGACCGAGTCCGCTTCTGGCTCAAGACGACCGGTAACAAGGGGCAATGGCCAGTTCAGCCCAAAAGGCTTACATTCATGCGCAAGTAACATTTCAATCGAAAATTTCACATTTATCGAGGTCGAGTACGATAAAGTACACACTCGCCTCGAAAACTCATTTTGGAAATCATTATAAGCGCTTAACATGTTATCAACCAAAATACAAGTCATGAAGTCAAGAAATATAGCAAACAAGGCACACTCAAATGCCAGCACACATGATATGCAAGAAAACATTTCAAAAGTAACTTTGGAAACAGTTCAAAAGTAAATAATGTAAGAAACGGTTCATAAATAACTTTAGAAGTAGTTTGAGGTCACTCACCTCCACGGCTCACAATCCTCGTCCAATATAGCCAATTCCATCATTCAAGTCCAAGCCTTTCACATGAAACTTAAGGTAACCAACGCTATTAACAAACGGACAGCATTTTGCGGTAATGGTACCAAAGGTACTACGAGTATCGGATGGAGGTCCAAGACCCACCGTTTCGACGCTAAGAACCAGGGCTACAACAATGTAGAAGGCCACTTAGTCCAAATCCTAGCACAGCTAGGTCAAAAATGCAGAAAACCAACCCAGAACCGTAATTGCAGGTTCCCAAATCACACAAAACTGTAATCAGTCCAAGTCAGTCTATACAGGTCCAAATGCATTGATTCCAAAGGCATATGATAGCTAAGACATCAAGCTACATTTCATCAGAAGACACGAACAACAAAATCCAAATCAATTCCAGTCAAAACAGACAATTACTATCACAGTTCGCACATTCTGTTCACCAAAAACAGCAACAGTAAAAACGACATAACTCACTCTACACTACTCCAAATGCCCTGAAATTTTGCAGACACTTCAAACTCATCAATCCATACAACTTTCATGTTTTGAGCAAAGTCCAATTCGGCCTCTATCTATGACCTAAAATTTCGGACAGAATGTTCAACCAAGAACCCTAATTTTCCAGAAATTCTTCCAAATTCAAAATTGATTGCATTTATCAACAATTCACACCTACTAGAGTCAAAGCCCCTTATTACCAACCATAAAAAACAACCACACCATCAAGATCATATGAAACCAGAAAATTCCTCATAAAATAAAAAAACTCAACCAATTCACTTCAAATTAAGAAATAAAACACATAATCCCTCACTTAAGCCACCATTAGGCATAAATTCAACATCATTAAATATAGGAGGGTGTTCATATACCACTTACCAAGAAATCAAGAGATGTAGAGATGTTGGCCACCTAAGACCTTCAAACAAACTTCAATAGACCACTCACAAGCACCCAAAGGATAGATTTTATGGAATAGAAACAAGTTTAGAAGGTTAGATGGTTTGATTGAAGCAAGATGAAAGCCAAAACTTGAAGAGTTTTTCTCTCTTTTGAAGCTCAAGAAAGTCGGCCAAGAGGAAGACAAGAACAAGAGATTTTTGGTTAATTTTTTAGATATTTAACCAATTTGGTCAAAAGTCAAAACCATGAATAGTTATCATAAGCCATACCCAATGAAATGGTGACACTTGTCATCTCAATTAATGCATCTCTACCCTTTTGTCTCTCCAATAAAAATATCTTAACACTTTGTAAAATAATATCACTTAATATCTTGAAAATACAAAATTCCAACAAGTGGTAAAAAATATAATGCATTTACCGCACAAGCGGGTCCCACGTCCAAAATACGTTTTTAATTACTCAAAAACTAACCGATACTAGAAAAATCATTTTAAAACTATCTTTGCTCATAAACTTTATCTGGGGAATTTTTCTAATCAAGAAAATGTAGAAAAGGCGGGCGTTAAACAAATAAACCCTAGAAAATTAAAAAAATTTCCGGGTTCTCAAACTCATTTTTTTTTGGGGCGTCACAATCTCCCCTCCTTAAAAGAATGTCGTCCTCGACATTCCACATGCACTAATCAAGTCAAGAATCCCTTAGACGGCACTCAAGCCTCCAAACAAGCACTAAGAATCAAACAACACTTACTTGTCTGAATTTCGGTCCTACAAGCAATCACTTATATAACAAATCATACCCACAGTCCGGCATCCTAAACTTCAAGCCTAGGATACACTACAGAGATCTGAAGCCTAAGCTCTGATACCAACTGTCACGGCCCTACCTCCCCCTAAGGCGAACCAGAGGGTTCGGCGGGCCGCGTGCCCAGCTCTCGCCGGGACTCAGTCGTTCACTACAGTCCTCAATTAAATTACAATATAAAAATCAAATATACATCAACTGGTCCACAAATACACATCCGTCTCCAATAATTACATGTCACAAATGCAGCGGAAACTAATCCCAAATATACATAAAATAATTCCAAATCCAAAATTGTACAAAGTTTAGGCCATCCATACACGTGCACAAGTCCTTCCTTCGCCACGAGCCCTGTGGAGGGGAATAAATAGTTTTTGGGGTGAGCTAAAAGCTCAGCGAGTAACCAGAAAATCATTAATCAAATCGGTTTCACAATAGTTCATTTCAATGATGTCATATAGCAATGATGTCATAAATTAAATGATAAATCCGGAAACAACTACATCATTTGCAAAACAGTAAATATGGATTATCAATAATTCAAGAAACATTTACAATGGAAAGCGATAGTAACATTCATGAAAGGATACATTCATTCTCCTGACATTTCCTCGCTCATTTGGTCATTCATTTCATTTCATTCACCCCGTCCCTGGCTATTGGCCAGGCTCCACCAACCTACATAGGTAATACTCGAGTATACCAAACGTTCACCCAAGTTCCTAATCGCCTGACCGAGTCCGCTTCTGGCTCAAGACGACCGGTAACAAGGGGCAATGGCCAGTTCAGCCCAAAAGGCTTACATTCATGCGCAAGTAACATTTCAATCGAAAATTTCACATTTATCGAGGTCGAGTACGATAAAGTACACACTCGCCTCGAAAACTCATTTTGGAAATCATTATAAGCGCTTAACATGTTATCAACCAAAATACAAGTCATGAAGTCAAGAAATATAGCAAACAAGGCACACTCAAATGCCAGCACACATGATATGCAAGAAAACATTTCAAAAGTAACTTTGGAAACAGTTCAAAAGTAAATAATGTAAGAAACGGTTCATAAATAACTTTAGAAGTAGTTTGAGGTCACTCACCTCCACGGCTCACAATCCTCGTCCAATATAGCCAATTCCATCATTCAAGTCCAAGCCTTTCACATGAAACTTAAGGTAACCAACGCTATTAACAAACGGACAGCATTTTGCGGTAATGGTACCAAAGGTACTACGAGTATCGGATGGAGGTCCAAGACCCACCGTTTCGACGCTAAGAACCAGGGCTACAACAATGTAGAAGGCCACTTAGTCCAAATCCTAGCACAGCTAGGTCAAAAATGCAGAAAACCAACCCAGAACCGTAATTGCAGGTTCCCAAATCACACAAAACTGTAATCAGTCCAAGTCAGTCTATACAGGTCCAAATGCATTGATTCCAAAGGCATATGATAGCTAAGACATCAAGCTACATTTCATCAGAAGACACGAACAACAAAATCCAAATCAATTCCAGTCAAAACAGACAATTACTATCACAGTTCGCACATTCTGTTCACCAAAAACAGCAACAGTAAAAACGACATAACTCACTCTACACTACTCCAAATGCCCTGAAATTTTGCAGACACTTCAAACTCATCAATCCCTACAACTTTCATGTTTTGAGCAAAGTCCAATTCGGCCTCTATCTATGACCTAAAATTTCGGACAGAATGTTCAACCAAGAACCCTAATTTTCCAGAAATTCTTCCAAATTCAAAATTGATTGCATTTATCAACAATTCACACCTACTAGAGTCAAAGCCCCTTATTACCAACCATAAAAAACAACCACACCATCAAGATCATATGAAACCAGAAAATTCCTCATAAAATAAAAAAACTCAACCAATTCACTTCAAATTAAGAAATAAAACACATAATCCCTCACTTAAGCCACCATTAGGCATAAATTCAACATCATTAAATATAGGAGGGGTGTTCATATACCACTTACCAAGAAATCAAGAGATGTAGAGATGTTGGCACCTAAGACCTTCAAACAAACTTCAATAGACCACTCACAAGCACCCAAAGGATAGATTTTATGGAATAGAAACAAGTTTAGAAGGTTAGATGGTTTGATTGAAGCAAGATGAAAGCCAAAACTGAAGAGTTTTTCTCTCTTTTGAAGCTCAAGAAAGTCGGCCAAGAGGAAGACAAGAACAAGAGATTTTTGGTTAATTTTTTAGATATTTAACCAATTTGGTCAAAAGTCAAAACCATGAATAGTTATCATAAGCCATACCCAATGAAATGGTGACACTTGTCATCTCAATTAATGCATCTCTACCCTTTTGTCTCTCCAATAAAAATATCTTAACACTTTGTAAAATAATATCACTTAATATCTTGAAAATACAAAATTCCAACAAGTGGTAAAAAATATAATGCATTTACCGCACAAGCGGGTCCCACGTCCAAAATACGTTTTTAATTACTCAAAAACTAACCGATACTAGAAAAATCATTTTAAAACTATCTTTGCTCATAAACTTTATCTGGGGAATTTTTCTAATCAAGAAAATGTAGAAAAGGCGGGCGTTAAACAAATAAACCCTAGAAAATTAAAAAAATTTCCGGGTTCTCAAACTCATTTTTTTTTGGGGCGTCACAATCTCCCCTCCTTAAAAGAATGTCGTCCTCGACATTCCACATGCACTAATCAAGTCAAGAATCCCTTAGACGGCACTCAAGCCTCCAAACAAGCACTAAGAATCAAACAACACTTACTTGTCTGAATTTCGGTCCTACAAGCAATCACTTATATAACAAATCATACCCACAGTCCGGCATCCTAAACTTCAAGCCTAGGATACACTACAGAGATCTGAAGCCTAAGCTCTGATACCAACTGTCACGGCCCTACCTCCCCCTAAGGCGAACCAGAGGGTTCGGCGGGCCGCGTGCCCAGCTCTCGCCGGGACTCAGTCGTTCACTACAGTCCTCAATTAAATTACAATATAAAAATCAAATATACATCAACTGGTCCACAAATACACATCCGTCTCCAATAATTACATGTCACAAATGCAGCGGAAACTAATCCCAAATATACAAAATAATTCCAAATCCAAATTGTACAAAGTTAGGCCATCCATACACGTGCCACAAGTACTACAAGTCCTTCCTTTCGCACGACCCTGTGAGGGTATAAATAGTTTTTGGGGTGAGCTAAAGCTCAGCGAGTTAACCAGAAAATCCTTAATCATAATCGGTTCACCAATAGTTCATTTCAAATGATGTCATATAGCATGATGTCATAATTAAATGATAATCCGGAAACAACTACATCATTTTGCAAAACAGTAAATATGGATTATCAATAATTCAAGAAACATTTTACAATGGAAAGCGTAGTAACATTCATGAAAGAGATAACATTCATTCTCCTGACATTTCCTCGCTCATTTGGTCATTCATTTCATTTCATTCACCCCGTCCCTGGCTTTTTGGCCAGGCTCCACCAACCTACATAGGTAATACTCGAGTATACCAAACTCGTTCACCAATCCTAATCGCCTGGACCGAGTCCGCTTCTGGCTCAAAGACGACCGGGGGGGCGGTCGGTAAACAAGGGCAATGGCCAGTTCAGCCCAAAGCTTACATTTCATGCGCAAGTAACATTTCAATCGAAAATTTACATTTATCGAGGTCGAGTTACGATAAAGTAACACCACTCGCCTCGAAAACTCATTTTGGAATCATATTTAAGCGCTAACATGTTAATTCAACCCAAAATACAAGTCATGAAGTCAAAGAAAAATATAGCAACAAGGCACACTCAGAATGCCAGCACACATGATATGCAAGAAAACATTTCAAAAGTAACTTTGGAAACAGTTCAAAAGTAAATAATGTAAGAAACGGTTCATAAATAACTTTAGAAGTAGTTTGAGGTCACTCACCTCCACGGCTCACAATCCTCGTCCAATATAGCCAATTCCATCATTCAAGTCCAAGCCTTTCACATGAAACTTAAGGTAACCAACGCTATTAACAAACGGACAGCATTTTGCGGTAATGGTACCAAAGGTACTACGAGTATCGGATGGAGGTCCAAGACCCACCGTTTCGACGCTAAGAACCAGGGCTACAACAATGTAGAAGGCCACTTAGTCCAAATCCTAGCACAGCTAGGTCAAAAATGCAGAAAACCAACCCAGAACCGTAATTGCAGGTTCCCAAATCACACAAAACTGTAATCAGTCCAAGTCAGTCTATACAGGTCCAAATGCATTGATTCCAAAGGCATATGATAGCTAAGACATCAAGCTACATTTCATCAGAAGACACGAACAACAAAATCCAAATCAATTCCAGTCAAAACAGACAATTACTATCACAGTTCGCACATTCTGTTCACCAAAAACAGCAACAGTAAAAATGACATAACTCACTCTACACTACTCCAAATGCCCTGAAATTTTGCAGACACTTCAAACTCATCAATCCCTACAACTTTCATGTTTTGAGCAAAGTCCAATTCGGCCTCTATCTATGACCTAAAATTTCGGACAGAATGTTCAACCAAGAACCCTAATTTTCCAGAAATTCTTCCAAATTCAAAATTGATTGCATTTATCAACAATTCACACCTACTAGAGTCAAAGCCCCTTATTACCAACCATAAAAAACAACCACACCATCAAGATCATATGAAACCAGAAAATTCCTCATAAAATAAAAAAACTCAACCAATTCACTTCAAATTAAGAAATAAAACACATAATCCCTCACTTAAGCCACCATTAGGCATAAATTCAACATCATTAAATATAGGAGGGTGTTCATATACCACTTACCAAGAAATCAAGAGATGTAGAGATGTTGGCCACCTAAGACCTTCAAACAAACTTCAATAGACCACTCACAAGCACCCAAAGGATAGATTTTATGGAATAGAAACAAGTTTAGAAGGTTAGATGGTTTGATTGAAGCAAGATGAAAGCCAAAACTTGAAGAGTTTTTCTCTCTTTTGAAGCTCAAGAAAGTCGGCCAAGAGGAAGACAAGAACAAGAGATTTTTGGTTAATGTTTTAGATATTTAACCAATTTGGTCAAAAGTCAAAAACCATGAATAGTTATCATAAGCCATACCCAATGAAATGGTGACACTTGTCATCTCAATTAATGCATCTCTACCCTTTTGTCTCTCCAATAAAAATATCTTAACACTTTGTAAAATAATATCACTTAATATCTTGAAAATACAAAATTCCAACAAGTGGTAAAAAATATAATGCATTTACCGCACAAGCGGGTCCCACGTCCAAAATACGTTTTTAATTACTCAAAAACTAACCGATACTAGAAAAATCATTTTAAAACTATCTTTGCTCATAAACTTTATCTGGGGAATTTTTCTAATCAAGAAAATGTAGAAAAGGCGGGCGTTAAACAAATAAACCCTAGAAAATTAAAAAAATTTCCGGGTTCTCAAACTCATTTTTTTTTGGGGCGTCACAATCTCCCCTCCTTAAAAGAATGTCGTCCTCGACATTCCACATGCACTAATCAAGTCAAGAATCCCTTAGACGGCACTCAAGCCTCCAAACAAGCACTAAGAATCAAACAACACTTACTTGTCTGAATTTCGGTCCTACAAGCAATCACTTATATAACAAATCATACCCACAGTCCGGCATCCTAAACTTCAAGCCTAGGATACACTACAGAGATCTGAAGCCTAAGCTCTGATACCAACTGTCACGGCCCTACCTCCCCCTAAGGCGAACCAGAGGGTTCGGCGGGCCGCGTGCCCAGCTCTCGCCGGGACTCAGTCGTTCACTACAGTCCTCAATTAAATTACAATATAAAAATCAAATATACATCAACTGGTCCACAAATACACATCCGTCTCCAATAATTACATGTCACAAATGCAGCGGAAACTAATCCCAAATATACATAAAATAATTCCAAATCCAAAATTGTACAAAGTTTAGGCCATCCATACACGTGCACAAGTACTACAAGTCCTTCCTTCGCCACGAGCCCTGTGGAGGGGAATAAATAGTTTTTGGGGTGAGCTAAAAGCTCAGCGAGTAACCAGAAAATCCTTAATCAAATCGGTTTCACAATAGTTCATTTCAATGATGTCATATAGCAATGATGTCATAAATTAAATGATAAATCCGGAAACAACTACATCATTTGCAAAACAGTAAATATGGATTATCAATAATTCAAGAAACATTTACAATGGAAAGCGATAGTAACATTCATGAAAGGATACATTCATTCTCCTGACATTTCCTCGCTCATTTGGTCATGCATTTCATTTCATTCACCCCGTCCCTGGCTTTTGGCCAGGCTCCACCAACCTACATAGGTAATACTCGAGTATACCAAACGTTCACCCAAGTTCCTAATCGCCTGACCGAGTCCGCTTCTGGCTCAAGACGACCGGTAACAAGGGGCAATGGCCAGTTCAGCCCAAAAGGCTTACATTCATGCGCAAGTAACATTTCAATCGAAAATTTCACATTTATCGAGGTCGAGTACGATAAAGTACACACTCGCCTCGAAAACTCATTTTGGAAATCATTATAAGCGCTTAACATGTTATCAACCAAAATACAAGTCATGAAGTCAAGAAATATAGCAAACAAGGCACACTCAAATGCCAGCACACATGATATGCAAGAAAACATTTCAAAAGTAACTTTGGAAACAGTTCAAAAGTAAATAATGTAAGAAACGGTTCATAAATAACTTTAGAAGTAGTTTGAGGTCACTCACCTCCACGGCTCACAATCCTCGTCCAATATAGCCAATTCCATCATTCAAGTCCAAGCCTTTCACATGAAACTTAAGGTAACCAACGCTATTAACAAACGGACAGCATTTTGCGGTAATGGTACCAAAGGTACTACGAGTATCGGATGGAGGTCCAAGACCCACCGTTTCGACGCTAAGAACCAGGGCTACAACAATGTAGAAGGCCACTTAGTCCAAATCCTAGCACAGCTAGGTCAAAAATGCAGAAAACCAACCCAGAACCGTAATTGCAGGTTCCCAAATCACACAAAACTGTAATCAGTCCAAGTCAGTCTATACAGGTCCAAATGCATTGATTCCAAAGGCATATGATAGCTAAGACATCAAGCTACATTTCATCAGAAGACACGAACAACAAAATCCAAATCAATTCCAGTCAAAACAGACAATTACTATCACAGTTCGCACATTCTGTTCACCAAAAACAGCAACAGTAAAAACGACATAACTCACTCTACACTACTCCAAATGCCCTGAAATTTTGCAGACACTTCAAACTCATCAATCCATACAACTTTCATGTTTTGAGCAAAGTCCAATTCGGCCTCTATCTATGACCTAAAATTTCGGACAGAATGTTCAACCAAGAACCCTAATTTTCCAGAAATTCTTCCAAATTCAAAATTGATTGCATTTATCAACAATTCACACCTACTAGAGTCAAAGCCCCTTATTACCAACCATAAAAAACAACCACACCATCAAGATCATATGAAACCAGAAAATTCCTCATAAAATAAAAAAACTCAACCAATTCACTTCAAATTAAGAAATAAAACACATAATCCCTCACTTAAGCCACCATTAGGCATAAATTCAACATCATTAAATATAGGAGGGTGTTCATATACCACTTACCAAGAAATCAAGAGATGTAGAGATGTTGGCCACCTAAGACCTTCAAACAAACTTCAATAGACCACTCACAAGCACCCAAAGGATAGATTTTATGGAATAGAAACAAGTTTAGAAGGTTAGATGGTTTGATTGAAGCAAGATGAAAGCCAAAACTTGAAGAGTTTTTCTCTCTTTTGAAGCTCAAGAAAGTCGGCCAAGAGGAAGACAAGAACAAGAGATTTTTGGTTAATTTTTTAGATATTTAACCAATTTGGTCAAAAGTCAAAAACCATGAATAGTTATCATAAGCCATACCCAATGAAATGGTGACACTTGTCACCTCAATTAATGCATCTCTATCCTTTTGTCTCTCCAATAAAAATATCTTAACACTTTGTAAAATAATATCACTTAATATCTTGAAAATACAAAATTCCAACAAGTGGTTAAAAATATAATGCATTTACCGCACTAGCGGGTCCCACGTCCAAAATACGTTTTTAATTACTCAAAAACTAACCGATACTAGAAAAATCATTTTAAAACTATCTTTGCTCATAAACTTTATCTGGGGAATTTTTCTAATCAAGAAAATGTAGAAAAGGCGAGCGATTTAATAACATAAACCCTAGAAAATTAGAAAATTTCCGGGTTCTCGAACTCATTTTTTTCGGGACGTCACAATCTCCCCTCCTTAAAAGAATGTCGTCCTCGACATTCCCTCTTGTACTAATCAAGTCAAGACATCCTGCACAAATCTCTCAAGAGTCAAATCAAACCCACAGTCCGGCATCCTAAACTTCAAGCCTAGGTTACACTACAGAGATCTGAAGCCTAAGCTCTGATACCAACTGTCACGACCCCACCTCCCTCTAAGGCGAACCAGAGGGTTCGGCGGGCCGCCTGCCCAGCTCTCGCCGGGACTCAGTCGCTCACTACAGTCCTCAACCCAATTACAATATAAAACTCAAAATTTCATCAAATTCTCCAATGATTACATATTTCAAATGCAGCGGAAACTGATTCCAATCGTGGAACGTATACTTACATCCATATCAATTTCAAATATTTATACAAGACCAACTCGTACACAAAATAGATCCAAACTTAAACTGTACACGATATAAGCCATCCAGTCACGTGAATAAGCACTCCCAGCTTTTCTTCGCCTTGAGCCCTGTGGGGGGGAAATAAAACATTTTTGGGGTGAGCTAAAAGCTCAGCGAGTAACCATTAAAATCAGTAATCAAATCGGTTTCACAATAGTTCATTTCAATGATGTCATATATCAAATGATAAATCCAGAAACAACTACAACATTTGCAAAACAGTAAATATGGATTATCAATAATTCAAGAAACATTTACAATGGAAAGCGATAGTAACATTCATGAAAGGATACATTCATTCTCCTGACATTTCCTCGCTCATTTGATCATTTATTTCATTTCATTCACCCCGTCCCTGGCTTTTGGCCAGGCTCCACCAACCTACATAGGTAATACTTGAGTATACCAAACGTTCACCCAAGTTCCTAATCGCCTGACCGAGTCCGCTTCTGGCTCAAGACGACCGGTAACAAGGGGCAATGGCCAGTTCAGCCCAAAAGGCTTACATTCATGCGCAAGTAACATTTCAATCGAAAATTTCACATTTATCGAGGTCGAGTGCGATAAAGTACACACTCGCCTCGAAAACTCGTTTTGGAAATCATTATAAGCGCTTAACACGTTATCAACCAAAATACAAGTCATGAAGTCAAGAAATATAGCAAACAAGGCACACTCACATGCCAGCACGCATGATATGCAAGAAAACATTTCAAAAGTAACTTTGGAAACAGTTCAAGAGTAAATAATGTAAGAAACGGTTCATAAATAACTTTAGAAATAGTTTGAGGTCACTAACATTTGAGAGCTCCTTCTTATTCCTATCTTTCCATACCTGCCACAGTATATTTGCTGTCAGTCCAATATGATCCTTCCCTTCTGGTCTAGTCCTTGCTTCTGAAATTCGCAACCACCATCTCTTGAAATCTCCCTTCTGGTCTATTGCTCCATCCCATTGAATGGGAGCTGATTTCCATATATCCATAGCATGGGAACAGTTGAGCAGCAGATGTTCTATGGTTTCCTGTGCCTCACCACAAGTTGAGCATATAGGATCACCTATTCCTGTTCGTCTCCACACTGCCTCCCTGACTGGTAAGGCTCAAACTTAGCCTAAATAGAATCATTTTATCTTTTACAACACAAGCTATTCGTTGTAACTTATCTAATGAGTAATTTGATCAAGGCTGAAATCTTTTGATTATTCATCACAAGTGCATATCTTTCAAGTGCATATCTTTCTTCTTCTTTTTTTTTTTGTAGAAATTCTTCAACTTTCTAGTTTCCATTTCACTGAATCTTCCAAAACCAACCACATAACTTAGATTCTACTCCATAAAATTCCTCCCTTGGGTGCTAGTAAGTAGTTTAGTGAAGTTTGTTTGAAGACTTAAGGTGTCCAACATCTTCCTCTCTCTTGGTTACTTGGTAAGTGGTATAAGATAACTCATCTTCCTTCTGTTTGGTTACTTGGTAAGTGGTATAAGATAACATCTTCCTCTCTCTTGGTTACCAGATAACTATATTGCTCATTGAATGACAAGAAAGGCTACATTTCATCAGAAGACCTCAACAACCAATTCCGAAGTATTCCCAACCAAAATAACCAATTACAGACGCAACTATCAAATTCGGGTAAAACCAGGCCAGCCCATTTGTGGGCCAAACCTTGCTAAAATAACCCCGTCCGGTCTCTCACATCACCTATTATCCAAATGAAATATCCATTAACCTCTTGTACTCATTCCAGTCGAACAAAGCCTATTCATGTTCCCAAAATGCAACTCTCACCTACGTAACACCGCCTCAACTCTGGAGTACTCGGGCACAAGAATCCGAAATAAGACAATTCACCTCTCGAGCTGGCCAGTCCCAAGAGTAAACCATCTACAATCGAAATTCCTACCAGACATACCGATCTATGATCCTCAGATACCACAAGAAAAGTTAAGGCCTAGAACATTCACAATTCAGAGCTTAGGCTCGAATGAGCACTTGATCCTTCATACCTATTCACCACTTAGGAAACTAAAAGCAAGGAATTCGGTAGAGCCCCACTTTTGGTTTGATTCTCAATTCCAGCGGGGACCACAGGGATAAGAAGCTTTAGTCATTGTTGGCTTTAAAAAGGAGACAAACGTACAGAGAACTCTTATCAATCAATAGTTTTAGTTTAGGCTTTTAGCATAGTTTTAGTTTTCTTTTCTTAGCTCTTTCGCATGGTTGTTCTCCATTAATGGAGGACTAACCTCTTAATTCTAGTCAAGGGGACAACTGAAGACTTGGTTCAACAATTACTGTGAGATCGAATCTGTTTTAATTATTTTCTTCATTTATTGGTATTTATGTGTTCCTGTTTTTAATTGTTATAGTTCTTATGTATGATTGATTAGTGCGCAATAATTAATTATTCATATAGGCTATTTTTGCTAAATAGAGGTAATTGAATCCGTAATTGTTCGTTATCTCTATCTTAGTAGCAACTGGCGTAATTGGGTTTATGTCAGGGGAGCATATGATCTAGTTTAAACAAACCCTCGTAGCGTGTTTGTTGGTTAGGATTGGGCCTTTCTAATTATTAATGCAATCGAGAAATTAAATCCTACGGTCGTACCTAGGGTTATTTTTGGGTTAGAGAAATAGCTAACGGTCGTACCTTAGCTATCAAGAAATTAAGGAAGGGTTGGTTGTTTATCGCGTGCATGACAACTATAACTAATCTATTACTAAATGTTGGAATTATCTGTGAATCAATGATCAGTGCCTGAACCATTTCTGAAGTGTACCCTTGGCTAGAGTTTTCCCTTAATTATTTCTCTTAATCAATTATTTTCTGCAGTTAATTTATTTAGTTAGCATTTAATCCAAAACCCCCCATACCTTGGACTCTAGAAGAAACGAATTATCCCCAGTCCCTGTGGATTCGACCCTACTCACCGCTATATACAAAATCTGTATTTTTCTCGAGTAGGTATTTATTATTGTACAGGTTCGACACCTGTCAGTGTCGACCCGCCAACCCGAAATTTTCGGGTTCGTGTCAGGCATCCTGACCCGTTTCGGGTTGGCGGGTCGGGTTCGAGTCAGCGATTTTTTTGTTATATTTGGGCCTTAACCCGACCCCGACCCGATTGCCACCCCTAGAATATCCCGAGGCAGTGCATACCCCACATAGTCTGGCTTGTGAGGCACTCCCCACAGCTAGTTGTCGCACGAAATACGTCAATTCGGAGAGTTGTTGTTGGATAGAGGATGTTTCTACCCCATTCACCTTACGCGTCGGGATGTCCTCTCTTGAACCAAACTGCTGTGAGTTCTCACATGTCATGTAAAAATGAATATGCACAAGAATGCACTCACAACTATTTGTGCTTAAATTCCACAAAAATGCCATGAATGCAAGAAATTTGGTAAAAATGAGTCTCCTAAGAATGTATTTGCAAAAGAATGTTTTACAAAATGACACAGCTTTGGCCAAAGGATGCATATTCGAATCTCTGAATATCCTTGTTCTGGAATTCAATATTGGCAGAGGTATGACAAAAATGAGGAGAAGTCCAAATGGACCAAACCACCAGTTGTTCCTCCTTGTGCTTGCTCATTGCAGAAATCCTACCTTGGCGCCCTTTCGGGTTTTCACCAAGGTTGCCCCCACTCCTTTTCTTTTGCTTTGTTTTTTGTTTTTGTTTTTCTCTTTTTCTTTTGTTTTGTTCCTTTTCTTTTGAGGTGCCCTTTCGGGTTTTCACCTAAGGAACAATGGAAAAACTAAACCATAATCGACTCAGGAGCATGAACTGAAGATTGCTGATATCAGTAATCTTCAGTTCAGATGGCCAATAAAATTGACGTCTTGAGTTGGCTTGTTATTACAGCTTGTAGCTGTAAAATCTAAGGGAAAGCTTTCGGTAAAAAGGAAATTGGGAAGGGGCTTCGCTGAACAGAAACGGAAGGGATGGCAGCAAGTGAGGGAAAGCTAGAAAGAAAAAGGAAAAACCAAGCGACGAAGAAGGCTAGGAAATCTGGGAGAAAAAGCTTCGGGAGTTGGGCTAGAAGAAAAGCAATGGAGGAAGAAAAGAGGATCGGAAAAAAAAAAGAAGGAACCAAAGGAAATGGGGCTTCAACTTCAATCATCCGGAAAAATTTTCCAAATCACCACCGCCGAATTGCCCACCACCGCAACCCGCTTCCACCGCTCTCTCTCTACCCTCCGTCCTCAAATTCCCCCAATTTCTCCAAACAACTCCTCCACAAAACCCCTCATTTCTATTCTGCTCTTCCCTGTTTCCAACACAAGCCTTTTCTGCCGTTACTCCCCAACGTCTCCACCACAGCCTTTCTCCTCCACCACCGTCTCTGTCCCTCCAAATCCTAAACCAATTCAGAAAAAACCCACAGCCATCCCCCTCCTCAGACCTTACCAACAACGTCCGCCTCGTATCACCGGTGGATCGCCTCCGACTATGCCAGTCCCCCACTCGTCGACTTCCTCCTCCGTCGCAACTGCCGCAGCGACTGCCAAGAAGAAGCCTCCAACTGACGGAACCACCAGAGCTGCTGCTTCTCGCTCCAAGTCAACCGCTGCAGTGCCTAAACCGAAGCGAAGATGAAGCTGGTGAAGTAACGTCGGACTCCACCGCTACCGCCCGTACGTTGTCCCTGTGATAGACCGTTGTAAGTCAACCTTTTCTTTTACGTTTCAGTCCTTTTTTTCGGAGAAGGTTTGCCGTGGACTGTGGTGGCAAATTTTCATGTTGTCTGTTCATGATTTTCTGATTGTACATGTTATATGTGTTGATTGGGCTGAATGTCTTGGGTTGCTGGTAAAATTTTGGGGCGGGTTGTGGATTCGATTGAGCAGGGATTAGCTGAAATTATGTGTGCCCGTCTAGTGTTCGATGAAATGCCCCATTGAGATTTTTGCCTGAAAGACGCATTGATTTCTGCTTTGCATACGTTCAGCCAGTTCTAACAGAATTTGTGAAAAATTTTGGATCTGTTTTCTTTGGCGCTTTGCCTGTTTTCTTTACTCTTTCTCTTGTACAAATCCGAATTACATACTGAAATTGGGAGAAATGGAGCTTGTGCGAGTTTTCCTTTTTTTTGTCCTGGAGTGACTAGATGTGAGGTTGAACTTTCTGGTATTTTCTGCCAATGAAGAAGAACGAAATTGACGATTGTGTAATCTGATATTGAGCCTGTTTGGAGAAGATGATGATTGGTTCAAATTACCAAAAATTTTCGCTGCTTTCGTTCTTGTTTTGCATCCTTTCGCTGGGTCTCGATAGCTCGAATCTTGGTCAAATTTCGCTGATCAGAGTTACAAGTTTTTGGTTGTTTGGGTTTGAATGTTTGATGTGTGATTGAATATTGTTTCCGTCTAGCATGAATTCGTAAGAAGTATAAAAACATGGCTTGATCGCATGCTCCTCTATTTTTGTTTTCTTTGATTGACCTTCAAAGGATTGTCTCTTGTCCTGATGGAATGAGTTAATGAACTTGATGATTGGGTTTGAGATGACCTATGTTGTCTTGATTGCCTATGCTGCAAAATTGTAAAAAAATCAGTGATGAAAATCTGTTAGAGATTACACTCCAATCCCTTAATGTTTTGTCTAACGCTGCCATGGCCCGAATCATTTGATTTTTTCTTTCTTTCAATTAGGTCCTGAATTAATTTCAATTTGACCCCTAGGCCTAGTCCCTTTCATGGTTTGTGCATCTTGATCTTTGATCCTTGGCTAATTGTACTACGGTTCACATAATTTAGTTTTTCTTTTAATTGGGTCCCTGCTACAATTGCAAATTGGTCCTTGAAATTTATCTTTCCTTCTATTTTGCCCCCAAAGTTCTGGAAATTGTGATTAGACCCTAAAAATTTTTCTGATATGTGCAGTTTAGTCCTTGGCAGCTTTAATTTTGCAACTTCATTGCTTGTTTGCTTCAATTAACCACCATGCTTTGTTAAATTGCACTTAATTCATTATTTTAAGGGGAGTATTCCCTTCAAGATGAGCTCGAATCAACTCCTCTTTGGTGTGGACTGATTTGAGTTGACATTGTTCCATGAATGGATACCAACGGGCTTGCAAAGTCTACAATTGATTTTGGAATGGAACACACCAAGATCAGCTCAACTTGCCTTTGCTTGATCTGTATAAAAGAAGAAACACTAAACAAAGCAAATGTAAATTCGTTAGAAAAATAATAGGCCTTCACCGGGTTGCTCAAAATCAACCCACTTTCTCTCTTTTCTTCATTTTTACCACCCATCTCATCAGATTTTTCCATCTCTTTTTCTAGTTCAATAGCTGACCCTTTCATCTCATTACTTTTCAACTCCCTCGGGTTTCACCTCTTCAGGCACAATTCCCTCATCTAGCTTGTTGGGTTACAAAAATATTCTCAATGGAGTCCTACCTAAAGCTGCAAGCTCAACGGAGCTCCCTTGACCAATAATGGCGGTGTCAATGAGACTCATCAACGGCCCACAGAGCCATAACCCAACAGCCGGACCAGAGAAATTCACAACCTCCACCATCTGATTCCAAAGGTTCTCATCAGCTGAAAATTCCTCTCTTTGATCAGACTCTACTGCTACTATTTCTTCTGCTCTTTGTTCTTCCTCTTCTACAGACAAAACTGCAGGTGCATCCCGTGTACTCCCTACTGAAGTCTCCGGTTCCATAACTCGACGATGATGACGCCATCGACGACAACTTTTCCAGCTATTGGGCGTATGGGTAGTGGATAACAGAGGAACAGGGGAAGCGTTCAGGAGAAGTGGTAAGAAATGGGATTGAGGGAGAAAAGAATGGAATTTAGGGGCTTCTACGAAGAGGAACCGCGAATGGAGAGTTTGGGTACTAGAGAAATTCATGATTTTTGCGGGCTCTGTACTCTGCGGGCTCTGTACTCTGTACTCCACAAATGTGGGAGTGGAGCTGGAGACTGAAGAATTGGAATGAACGGCCGAATCAAAAAATCAGCACAAGTGTGTGGAGTTGCTCCTGGTAGTAAGTGGTAAGGAGGAGTTTGGGCATCAGCCACGTGGGACGCAGAAAATCTTCGTTGTTTCTTGTGGGTCTTCTCAAGTGCATTGACGCATTTATGTTAAACCACGTGGAGAATTTATATGGACGTGACAAGTGGGTGAATTAGGGTTTTTTTTTCGGGTATGGAGTTAGGATTATCCTGCACAATTTATAGATAGTTATTATTTGCCGAAGAGGTTGAATTTGTTTTGCTTATAGAGTGGTGTTTCATTGAGCGATCCATTTTTTTGAATATTTCTGGTCTATTGTTTATAATTTGAACTGCCTGGTACTCTGACCGTACTTTTGGGTATGATTTTTCTCTACGATGGTGAGTTTGGTTGTGTTTATTATGTGCTCTGTTTTTGGTGGGCAGAGTTAGGATTGGCACCAATTAAGCTTTGAAGGGACATTCCAACCCTCCGATTTTCTCCCAGCTTTAGGTTTGCATCCATATAGTACGTCCAAATGTGATAAATTTTTAGGTTAAATTAAGAAAACTTTTGACTAAATCGTGCAACTAACCTTGGTTAGGTTGAAAGGGTGCTTTGGATTTTTTCTTTGCCTTCCCTTTTTCAAATATGACTCTCGAATCTTTTTTCTCTGATTTTCGTAGATTTGGGGTCGTCTAAAAAGGGTTTTCTATTTCTTTTTTTGAATGAAAGGATATAAGGGCAAAATTGTCAAATTAAACTTATTAAGCATTCAACTATAAATATTTATCAAACAGTATAAATAGGTTTAGCATTAAAATTCAGACATTCATATATTTTTTTCAATGCTTAAAATTCAACAAATTAATTGTTTCAGTATTCAGATTTCAGAATTCAGACTTCAGAATTCAGATTCAGTTTTATCAAACGGAACCTTAATAATGCATGGAAACAAGGGCCCATCATTGTTTTTCTTTTCAAGGAATCATGAAGCTTTTTCAACCACCGAGTTTTGGCTTAGTAAATACTAAAAAGGGATTAAATCTCTCTTTGGACTATAGATCGAGGGTTCAAACCTCACCTGCAATAAAAAAAAAATCAAAGGAGGTACTAGAGCACCCCTTTGGTCTAATTGAGTTCATAAATCTGTTAGTCTTTTATAAAACTTTTTAGACTCCCTCTTCCCTTAAAATAGGATAGTTTAAATTATACAAATGTTATTGTTGCAACCAAAATAAAAAAGGACTCATGAAGCCTTTTCAATTGTGACCATTAATTGGAGAAGGTAGATCGGGAAGATTAAGCAAGTACCACTTTTCAAGGGTGTGACAAAATTTCGGGACGGAGGAGTATTACATTATTGAAACTGCAGAAATGTAGCTCTTTCATCTCCCTAGTGTTAGTTTAGCTTAGTATAGAGTAGTGTAGCTTTTCCATTCTTGTTTATTATCTAGATTAGGATGAAGATGGAGGATGAAGAAGGCAAGGAAGAAAGCTCATGTGACAAGGGTTGTATTCCTTCCAAACTCTTTATCTTTTGTATTTGATTCCAAGTTTAGTTAATATACAAGTTCTGGATTTTGTGTTTAATATGTATTTCTAAAGTTTATACCTTGGGTTTGGTTGAACTTTCTATAATTGTTAGTGTTTATTATTTGGTTATTTGACTGCTATGATTTGAGCAAGTTATTTAGCACTTTGGCTCTTTAAATCATGATTAATCTGGTACCATTAATTGTGATTATCTAAGGTGTTGTTTCTACAATGAAAATTGAGATTTAACACTAGTTCAAGAAGTGCTAAACATAGGGAGTACACTTACGAAAGTAGAGGTGCATCTATGTGGTTTTTAGTGATTCATTTCATGTAATTTCATTGAAGAAATGAACTTGTAGCTAATTTCATAACCATGAGAATAGGTATGGATTAGTTATAAGTATAATTGATTCACTACGAAAGTAGGATTCAAATGCATAAGGAAATTACGCCATAACTAGCCTAGATGTAGTAATTAATGATCCAAATATAGCACTTGCATGAGTAGTTACGGATACCACAACCTAAGGAGCTATCAAGGGTCAAATGTCACGGCCTACACCACAACCCTCCTCTCAGCCTGAATCTGGACAGGGGACATCTTCTCAACCGCCTCCAAAATCAGCCCCTCCTCCTACATTCTTTGATGATGCTGCGAAAGACAAATACTCCTGGATATCCCAGAAGGGTGTCATCCCTCAAAGAACTGTAAACCCCTCTGAATGTCGCTCCATAGGTTTAGAATCCATTCTGAGTCTATTTGCTTTCCAGAAATGGTCACATCTTATTTCTATGCCAAATGTCTACTATCCTGATATGTTGCATCAATTTTTTGCCAATCTAAGGAAAGGTTCTGACCCAACTGAAATATTTTCCAGGGTTAATGGGGTAGACTTAATCATTGACTCTGAAATTGTGAACTCCATTTTAAATACTACCATTGAACGTTTATGCAAAGATAAGATTGCTAATTTCTTTTCATATGAAGAGCTCCCGACTGTGGCAAATCATTTTGATGGGACAAAAATGTTAACCTATTTCAAAAGAAGTTTTTCCTCACCTGCTGATGCTAAATTGAATGATCTGGCCCCTGTGAATTTAATTGCTTTTTCTATCATTTCAAACCTGCTTGTGCCTACTGATGGCCATAGAACTGATGCAAACAAAATGGAGTTGTACCTCTTTTATTGTTTTCAAGAAAAAATTCGTATTGATTTTGGTTTTGTCATGTGCAAGTTCTTACTTCGCTATGCCACTGATTCTCGCAGAAAATTATCTTATGGAAAGTTTCTTCAAAAGATTTTTGAGTTTAACAAAGTCTCTATTCTAGATGTTTGTCCTAAAGAAGCATCTTCTTATGCCTTTACAAAAGGGTATTTTGAAAGGAAAAATCTTGTTTTCAAAGATAATCTGTGGGCTTATAAGGGTGCATCTTCTAGTGAACTTAGGTCTAAGGCTGCACATGATCCTTCATCTATTCCACTCACTCCCATTCATCCTAGGAAAGATGCCTTAGAATGAGTGCGAGAACCCGAAAATTTTCTAATTTTCTAGGGTTTATTTTTTTTAATCGCCCGCCTTTTCTACATTTTCTTTATTATAAAAATTCCCCAGATAAAGTTTATGAGTAAATATAGTTTTAAGATGATTTTTCTAGTATCGGGTAGTTTTTGAGAAATAAGGAGTGTATATTGGACGTGGGACCCGCTAGTGCGGTAAATGCGATATATTTTTGACAACTTGTTGGGATTTTGTATTAAGTGATATTATTTTACAAGGTGCTCAGAGATAATTAGAATTTACCTATATGGATTAGTGTTAGAGGGACAAAGACCACGCGAAGCAGGCTCTGATACCAACTGTGACAGCCCCACCTCCCCCTAAGGCGAACCAGAGGGTTCGGCGGACCGCCTGCCCAACTCTCGCCGGGACTCAGTCGTTCACTTCAGTCCTCAATTAAAATCGGAATAAAACACAGGAATAAATATAACGACAATCCAAAACTTAACGCAAAACTTATGTACATTAGAGTACAAACATCAAACATACAAAGGTTCTCAATTCTTCATACATCCAACCCGTGCCAAGCACTAGGGCGAGAACCATTACAAAAGAAAACCAAGAAACTAGTCTAGGTTAGTCGATCCAAAACTCCCGTCCTGGCTCGCCTTCCCTGTTATGGAAAAAAAAACTAAAGGGATGAGCTACAAGCTCAGTGAGGTTCCGAACACATAACCAAACAATCAATCCAATACATTAAACATAGAGTATCAATCTCAAGACTCGGGCAGGGTGTCAGTCTTGTGCATCAATGGAGGTGAGCTATGAAGTTACGATTTGACCTAGGCAAGCTGTTTTTCAATCGAACAACTGGGATTAATTGCAGTCTTTCGTTTTTCATGTTTGTGATGTTTTGAGGTTGTAGTCCATTATGAAACAGAGTCTACATTGATTTAGTTTAGTTGTTACTCATTTTGCAATTTATTTTCCTTTCAAAAGCATTGTTTCACAAATCATTAAAACATTGTCCTCAATGCACCGTCCAATATAAATTGGCATTGAGATTATCTTTTCCTAATACGAGAGGTCTGGAAGGATGCAACTCTTGTTATCTCTTGTTACGATCTTATCGAAGTTTTAATTGGAGTAGAATCATAAATAACGCAAGATAATTGGAAACATGATGGGCTGAAGTTCAAATAGAATAACATGCACATTAACCAACAATTTGAAATGGAATGATTTTAAAAATTAACCAACAATTCCAAATGTGAAAAGTAGATGTGGAAGTTAAGAGAAATATATTTTATAAATTAAATTAAATGTGAAATGCTAGAAAAATGGAATTGGTAGTGGGAAGATGTATGGAGGCTTGTTGCTAAAAATTCCTTCTCAAATTTGTATAGATATAGATGCTTTGAATTAAGGGAGATGGGATGTTGAAAGATTTGGACAGTTTCATCAAGACCAGTAGCAACTCCCAGCTACTGGATATGTCCATAAGAACAGTTTTACCGGTAAAAATGCCAAAAACAATGCGCAAATGACTTGTATAAAATAAATCAATCCAAATTCCAGAAAACTGTAATAAGGAGGACCCTAGCTACCAACCTTTTTTCATATTAGTTTGTTATTATGATTTAGTCTTTTAATTTAACCATCACTTGAATCATCTAAGATCCTTGCGTCCTCTTTTATCGAGATATATAAGTTAGAACTTGGCCGAACTTGTACCCTTGGAAAAATGAAATTTACGACTAATAGAAATACGTTTTCTCCATTTCTTCGACTCAAATGGTATTTCACAGTATAATTGATTCAAAGTTTTCAAAGTTTTACGAGCGAGCATGAAATTTTCGGAATTTACTTAAGCGAATTGCATTTACTTGAATTTATTGAAGCGAAACTCCTATGTTTCGATCTCTAGAGAGTTTTACATTCGTAAATGATATTTTATCACAGATTTGGACTCCAACCAAGGAGTTGGACCTGAACGTGACTTTTGTGAGGCACTAGACCTTTGGTGAGTGCTTCCAAATACCCGATTGAACTGGACACTTGTTTTCCATACTTGACCAATGTGAGTTAATGATATGAAATTTATTTGATCGGGCAAGAGTGTACTTTATCGCACTTGCCCAAATATGATATATACTTGTTTATTGTTGCAATTGACTTGATATACTTGTACTTGAATTGTAAGTGCGGCCCCACCATCAATTTCATATACAATCATGGGAAAAGGATTTTCTAAACCTTTAGAAAATCCTTTTCCTCTTGGAAACAATTTTTAAGAAACTTCCAAACCCTAATCTAAGAAGGATTATAAATCAGGTTCGGCCCCTTGCCCGCCAAAATCCTTAGCAAAGTTGGCGGCAACAAGCTTTAAAGCTCCCCCACCGCACAATCCGAACTCACACACCACACAAGTGCAATTCAGAATTTCTGGTCTTAGTGCTCAAGATAATTTGGCTATTGGTCAAGGCAAGAAGATGCAAGCAATGTCACTCAAGCTTCCCCCCAACGGGCTGCTCAAGAATTTTACTCCCAAACCAAGGAAGCCCTTCACCACTGCAAGAGAGTATAAAAAGATGTTTATTCGAAGAGTGGTACAAGTTTCCAAGACACAAGGTGATCAGATTATTCGAAAGGTGGTACAAGTTTCCAAGACACAAGGGGATCAAGAACCTCAAGAAGAGGTAGGTCAAAACTTTTGAGTACTTTTCTTTTTCCTTTGCTTAATTTTCTGTTTTGGATTGGAAGCAAGATGTAAGAGACTATTTTGGGCAATAAAATTCACTTTCCTCTCTTGTTTTCTTTGTATCTTGCCATTCGGATTCTTTTTTCTTTTTTTTTTTGTTTCTTTTTTTTTTGACTTAACAAACGCCACAAACACTTGGCCGAATGGGTCAAGATCTGTGACGCCCCCACTTATCCCAAGGGCGAACCCAAGGGTATCGATGGAATGCCTGCCCAACTCTCACCAAGACTCGGTACAATCCATAATTCAAAACTAGGAATACTTCAAATAACTTCAATATATATATTTAAAGTACTCCAAAACACTTCATACTTACAATTAGTCAGCTCTCAAGCTTAATACAACCCAAAAGAATATTTACTACAGCCATCTGCTGTAATACAACTTAAAGTTTTCCCCAAAAGAAAACAATCTAGCACTATTCACGAGCACTTGGTCTCGAACCCTGTTAAGGAAAACAAAAACGTGGAATGAGCTACACAGCCCAGTGAGGTTCCAAGACACTCTAGCAGTTCTAATAAATCAAGTAATTTGAGCATACCCAATGTATGATTTAAGGTTACACATTGGCACATTAACATGAGACAGTTATCATTGTACGAGTAATTTGAGCATATCACAGGTATAGCTCAGGGTCGAACGTTGGCACATTAGCATGAAACAGTTATCATTACGTAAAATAAACACACATTGAAGGATACGGTGTTCCAGTGGAACCATTTCGATCAACTGCACCTTATAACTTCAGAATCCCCTCGATTTATCTGGCCATCACCTTATCCCTCCAGTGGTAGTACTCGAGTATACCGAAACGGTGTCCTAGGGTTCCAACCTACCCGACCGAGCCCAGTTCTGGCTCGAGTAGGTCAATAACCAAGGGCAGGGCCCAGTTCAGCTTAGAGCTTACAACATGCACAAATAATCAAGTAAATCGGTAAACGGTAAAAATTTATCATTTTAGTAGGTCGAGCGAGATAAAGTACACACTCGTCATAAAACTGTGGAAAAGTTCATGTGAACACGTAATTTATGGTAATCACATAATTAAGTAGTCAAGTAATCAAGTAAGCAGGTAATCAAGTAAATTGGTAAACAGTGAACAGTAAACGGTAAACGGTAGACGGTAGACGGGAAATGATCTCGGTTAACGGTAAGATTTATCATTTTAGTAGGTCGAGTGAGATAAAGTACACACTCACCTTAAAACAGTGGCAAAGTTCATAGGAGCAATTATTGGTAACACTTAACAGTTAAACACATAATGACCATGGAGTAAACATGTCGTAAAACTTTTCAAGTAATGTACTCCTATATGGAACACTCACCAATTCGAAACAAGTGAGTAAGTGCTCAAACAAGTGTTTAGGCGTCCACTTCGAGTTCCTCTTGAAGGTCCCCTTGAGTACCTGAGCAAATAACAATCAACTATTACACACTGTCGCTTAAAACCCCTACTTATCGAGAAAGATTGCACTCGTGTACAATCTAAGAAAATATCACAAAAATGAGCCTCAATTACTCGTAAATTGAGGTTCAAATGTGGGGTTTAAAACTGAAGTAAAAATCTGATTTTTATCTGTAAAATCATTGGATGGAAACAAGTAGGTATGAAACCATGTAAATAAATTTCCAGTCGGAATTGAAGATGCCACACGTCACAATCCGGCCAAGAACTGGCCGGATTCAAGGCAGTGAAGAAACCCAATTTTTTTTCAAATCTCACCATCAATCCGGCCAACTAGCTGGCCAAGAACTGGCCGGATATACTGTAAGGACCCGCAAATTTCTTACATTTTTTTTTCTTTTCTTCAAAAATGCCTTTTATTTGAAAATTATTATTTATTAAAGCCCTACTACCCAAATGTTCCACAATAAGTGCATATGAACCTAGAAAGTAGGGTTTTACTCTTCGTTTCCAAGATTGGGGCAAATTAGGGTTTTCGCGATTTTTCGCCGGATGAAATTTCGGTATGGAGCAAGGATCAAATTTGGTGATTAAAAGTGACTTTTAAGTGAGAAATAATATGTGATTAGGAGCAATGAGATAAGGTTGGTGAATAGGAAGTAAAAACCCTAGTACGTGTGTTTTTAAGAAAAACGGCGCGAACCGGCGGGTCCCGCGCACTACCGGTTGAACACACCACTTGATCACCATTTTCTTACCATACAAGCTCATTAATATTTGAGCAAAATATCTCCTAAATTCCAGCTAAGCTTGACCGAAATTAGAGGCTGAAAATACAAGAAAAGAAAAGGAAATTTTACTTGGTAAGGGTTGTGACAAGTGTCACACCATTAGAGGCCATTGACCAAGACATTGTCCAACCTTCTTATCCCCAAAATTGCACCATTCTTCCTCATTATTTCTGCTGAAGAGCCGAGAGAGAGATAGAGCAAAAACTAGAGAAACGTAGCCTGTGAAAAGACTGAAATACGCCTGCTGCCCTGTTTCTATCCGAACATGTTAATCAGCTTCTGTAATTGGTTGTTTTGACCAGGAATACTACTGATTTGGTTGTTGATGTCTTCTTAAGACTTATAGCCTTGTATCTTATCTTTCAAATGGCTTTGGAATCACTTGAATTGGAGTTGTATATTCTGAGATATGACTGAATGAGTCAGGACTGCCATAGTAAACTTCGAATTGGACAATCTGGAGTTGTTTTGGTAAATTTGACCTAGATACATTGCAAACTGGACTGAGTGGCCTTCTTCAACCTTGTAGCCCCCTGTCTTAGCTTCGAAATGGTATAAGTTTCACCTCAATCCGATAAGCATAGCCTCGGATGTACCCATTCCGCAAAAACCCGTCAAAACTGTCTTTTGTAAACTTCGTTTCCGCACTTGTTGTTAGCTTAAATTTTGTCCTTGTATTGTCTTGAGCATATTGAGCGGCTGTTTATGTTATGTGTAATGTTGGGATTGATTGAGGAAAACAATGAAGTCATAAATGGCTGGAAAATAGGTAAATACAAAGGGCGTGCAAGTGGAAGGAATTGAGGTGGCTGAGTCGTTAACTTATGAGGAAAGACCAGTTAAGATTTTGGATAGAGAAGTGAAAGAATTGAGAGGTAAGAAAATTCCTTTGGTAAAGATTCTATGGAAAAATCATGGAATAGAGGAAGCAACTTGGGAACTGGAAGAAGATATGCAGAGGAAATATCCCGAATTATTTCATTAGAAGGTGAGAATTTTGAGGACAAAATTCATTTAAGGGGGGAAGGATGTGAGAACCTTGAAAATATATATATATAAATATATATATATACTTGTTGCATTTGCATTTTAGACTTTTAATAAATATTTTTATTAGTTGATCTTAAATAAGTAGGTAAAAATAATTTTTAGGTTACAAATAGTTTAATTGTGCAGAATAATGAATTATTTGATTTTTGCCAAGTTAACTTAATATTTCCTGAGGTAGAGTATTTTATTGTGTTAATATTAATTCTTTGAATTCCGATAGCTAATCTTAAGTGTTAATAATGTTAAGTGTTAACGGGAACCTAGAATTAAGACGAGATCGATTTTAGGTCAAAACCTTTATAATTACACTTAGGACGTTGAATCTCGATAACTTAATTTTTGCGAGACTAGTACACTAGTAGGCCATCGAATTTCATTTGGGGTAAAATTTTGGAAGTAGTTTACGAATGAGGACTTAAGTGGAAGGCCGGACAAGATGTTAAAAGACCAAATTAGCCTTCCTCCATCTCAAATTAACCATGCAGCCATGGAACCTCCTTGAACCAGCTTCAAATCCAAACATTTCCATCTTGCCGGTTCCATTTTCTTACTCAACCACTCCACCATCCATAGTGCCGGTTCACACCCCAATACCACACTCTACTATATCAACTACCACTCATCACAACACTTCCATTTCATTTGCTTATTCTACCATGGACTGTCTGAGAGTGGAGTGAGGGAGAGCCGAGCCCTTCATATTTTCTTCTTTCTGCCGTAAGCTAGAGAGAAAAGAGAGAGACTTGTTGGTTCATTCATTCCATCCGTGAGCTGGTGAAGAGGACCGAGAGCCAAACTTCCTCCATTTCGTTTGCAAGCTTGAGCAAAGGAGAGAGAGAGAGAACCGGCGAGCTGCATGTCCTATGGGGGAACCCTTTTTATGCCAAGGGTAAGCCTAGCAATTGATTGAGTGAAAAATGATTTGAAAAATTTGGCCAATCTGGAGTGAGAAGAAACATTCGTCCTAAAAAATGAGGACAAAGTCCGAATGAATTGCTTATTTTGATCGACGCATGATGTGTCAAAAGGGGTAAAATGGTCAAATTCATTGAATGAAATTTGATTATTTATTGAAAATTGAATGGATAACCCTAAAAATGAATTAAACTAATCAAGTGAATTGAATGAAATCAATTGATCAAACCGATCGAGTGAAAGGATGATTTATTCAAAATCGACCAAATTGCCCTAAAAATAGGTAAACTGGTCAAATGGATCGGAAAATTGACTAAATCACCCTAAAAAGGGTAAGCTGGTCAAATGAAATTGAACGAATCTGATGATTTGAATTTATTCAAAATTGATTGAGTTGACCTAAGAATGGGTAAACTAATCAAATGAATTGAATGAAATTGGTGATCTTATTCAAAAATCGATTAAATTGCCCTAAAATGGATAAACTAGTCAAATGAATCCAAAATCGACTAGGTTGCCCTAAAAATGAACAAATTGATAAAATGGACTGGATGTAATTGGTGAATAACATGATCCAATGGACTGAATGGAATTGACGGCTTATTGCGATGCATTAGTTTATGAGCCTTCTAAAATCAAATTTTGGCCTCAGTTTATTTATCGTCTCAATAGCGAGGAATGATTTGTGAATTTCTTCAAATTAATTTCCTTTTTGCAAGGGATTTTTACCAATCTTGATAAAAGGCCAAAAAGTGAATTATTAGACGCAAATCATATTCGCAAAGAATCGCTCAATGCAAAACTGATCCGGCATCCCCACCTTACTTGTGCACTACCCTTTGGATGGTACACGGAGAACTATAAAACGTGCAAGTCCCTCATTGGATTATGTATCCGAGACACAGAGCGGTTAATCCTAGCACGGGTGCGTACAAATGCGCATTCTTTCTAGGGTTCTGCATGATTTCAATTCAAATTGCATGTTTTCAAACGGTGTAACAAATTCATCAACTCACTAAATCCACAAAACCGCATTAAATACACTCCGGGGATGTCAAGAGGAGCCTCGTCCAGAGGTGGTCAAGTCGGGTGCGGACAATAGAGAGATGCTTCACAGGGAGGCTTGGCATTCGCTCCCCGTGTTTCCTGTAAATATTGTGGGAAGCCGAATCACGCGAAGAATAATTGCTGAAGGAAAGAAAGAAAATGCTTGCGCTGTAGGAGTGCCGATCATCAGATTGCCAATTGTCCAGTTCCACTTCGAGAAGAGAGTGTGAGCCAGCCGCCAATCAAGACCAACTCTGGACAGTCGAAGGTGGAAGGGACTAGACCAAAGGGTCCAGCTCGGGTGTACTCACTAGAGCAACATCAGGTCCCTGATTCATTTGAGGTCGTAGAAGGTACGATCCCTGTATTCCATCGTTTAACTAAGATTTTAATAGATTCTAGTGCTACCCATTCCTTTGTCAACTCCAATTTTATGTGTGAAATTGATGTGAAGCCTGTTAATGTAAGGATCGAAGACAACCTAAGAGGGGGGTGAATTAGGTAAATTAAAAATTAACCAAGTTATGAAACACTTTTTGGTTAAATATGAAATTTACCCTTTTTTCTAGATGACCATACAATGGAACATATAATGAGAAGCACAAATGCTCGTGAGTAGAAAAGATGAACAGTTTATATTGCAAGATAGTAAATGAAAGAGATAGAATAGCAAACCAAATTCCAAACTCCTCTTGAGTTTGAATATCACTTTATAGAACAAGTTTCTTCAAGTTGATCAATTACAACCAATCTTTGTGTACAAAGGAAGGATCACTTCCTCCTTGCCCCAAGCCACACTTGGTCAAGTTAGGAATTTTTACTATCACTCGGATAACCCTTACAAAGCTACACTATTGAAGAAATTTTCTCACACAAGAAAAGCTTATACGAAATCTACACAACTAAGAGTACAAATCTTCTTGGAAGAGAATTTTTCCACTAAAATTGCTCTAGATCTTTTGTAGTCTCAATGTGCAAAAGTATTTTGAAGTGGTTGACTTTGCTCTATTTATATGAGACCAAAAAGTTCCTCCATTAATGCTTCCAATGAATAGAAGGTAGCTGAAGAGTCAACTAGCCATTGGTAGGGTCAGACGTCCGGTATTCTTGTTTCTTGCGTTCGACAGCAGGCAGTGAGCAAAAGAGATTTTCTTTAATTCTTTAGGAAAGCAGATGGTAAAGTTTGAGAAGTCTTCTTCAATTCTTTCGGCCAAGAAAGGAATGCTGTCTGGATACTACTGGCCGACCATTTTCTTGGACTCAGCCGAACTGGTAGCTCGGTGCAAGTCCTGCCAGCTGCATGCGCCGATCCATCACGCCCCAACTCAGGAGATGATCCCTCTTCAGAGCCCTTGGCCTTTCTTCCAATGGGGAATCGACCTGCTGGGTCCGTTTCCCCGGGCTCCTGGGGTTTATGAGCATGTAGTGGTGGCTGTAGATTATTTCACCAAATGGGTGGAGGCCGAGCCCCTTACCACCATTAGCAGCAGGTCGGTGCAGAAGTTTCTCTGGAAAAACATCGTTTGCCGATTTGGTATACCCCATGTCCTGGTCTCAGACAACGGGTGCCAGTTCGCTGACAGTGCTCTTCAAGGCTGGTGCTCGGAGCTCGGAATCAGGCAGCACTTCACCTCGGTAGGCCACCCTCAAGCCAACGGGCAGGTCGAGAACGTCAACAGGACCATCCTGCACGGCTTGAAGACGCGGATGGAGTTCGCCCGAACTGGGTGGCTGGACGAGCTGCCAACCATATTGTGGGCTTACCGGACCACTCCCCGAACTGCTACCCAGGAGACTCCTTTTGCTCTAACCTATGGAGCAGAGGCGGTGATCCCTGCGGAGATAGGAGTTCCTTCGGGCAGGGTTCAGAATTTCATAGCTCGGGACAATGAGGACGAGCTGCGCCTTAACTTGGATTTGCTGGAAGGAAGAAGGGAGGAGGCAGCCATACGCATGGCCAAGTACAAAGGACAGATCGCGCGGCACTACAATGCTAGTTAAGAGGAGCCTCGTCCAGAGGTGGTCAAGTCGGGTGCGGAGCCTACCCTAGGCATGGTGTATTTCATTCAATCTTATTGGACATCCTACAAAATTTCAGCTCAATCGGAGTAATGTAGCCTGTGAAAAGACCGAAATACCCCTGCTGCCCTGTTTCCATCCGAACATGCTAATCAGCTTTTGTAATTGGTTGTTTTGACCAGGAATCCTACTGATTTGGTTGTTGATGTCTTTTTAAAACTTATAGCCTTGTATCTTAGCTTTCAAATGGCTTTGGAATCACTTGAATTGGAGTTGTATTTACTGAGATATGATTGAATGAATCCGGACTGCTAGTTGAACTGCGAACTGGAAAATCTGGGGTTGTTTTAGTAAATTTGACCTAGATACATTGCAAACTGGACTGAGTGGCCTTCTTCAACATTGTAGCCCTTTCTCTTAGCTTCGAAACGGTGTACATTTAACCTCAATCTGACTAGTGTAGCTTCAGTTGTGTTAGTTCCGCTAAACAACAGCAAATCTGCCTTTTGTTTTTCAACCTAAACGTCATTTCCGCACAT